>NC_052944.1:67077867-67152867 GCF_013358895.1 Oreochromis aureus
TGAGAGGAGGGCCAGTGTTTACGCTACGAAAACACGACCGAGTGTTTTAACCTGACAGCCTGAGGTGTTCTTCAGTAAACTGGACTACCCGACTGAAGGACCCGAGGCCCCGCTGCACTTTTTCGGTAAATTAATCGTGTTTGTAAGCTAATCCGTAACTACTGTCCTTAGCTATGTCCTGAGACCTAGCTAGCTAAAATGAGCACTCGGCTGTCAGGGTTCGTTTAGCTAATCTGTGCAGGTGAATGAACTTACTAAAGAAATTAAGAGAAACGTTCTGGGCTAATCAGTCACTAATTACTGTTACTGTACTTTTATTACAAGTATTATACTGTAAAAGCAACAGGCTGCACCCTGCTGCAGCTCCTGTACAGAGCTGAATATTAAATATGTGCAAACAGCAGCATGTTTTCAGTCTCTTGCCACATCTGTAAAGACAGTAACATTTTTTTAAAAGCTTGTACTTCAGTAACTCCTCATTAATCAGGAAATATGGATTAAAGTACTGTAGTGTACTGTAATACTGAAAAAAATGTAAGAGAAGAACTTCAGATCCTGAGTGTGTGAGGACAGAAGAATCAGCTTTATTTCAATTTTGAGGGATAAAATTTATATTTGAGTTTGATGGTTCTGTTGTCTTTGTGATTACAGGGGCTGCCCTCAGATTCAGACCTCAGCACCACCCAGTGACAGCAGACAGATCATCCAACATGTTAACTGCAAAATGAACTGATGAAAACAGTACAAAGGTTAAAGTACCACATGTGCTGTAGTGAAAGCTGCAGCTTTATTGATAAAGTTAAAGACAAAAAACAAAAGGATTAATCACTCATGTAACTGTGTCACTATATATCAGCATTAACAGGACCTCAGTTTGTATCTCAGACCTGCACAGCTTCCGTTTTAAACACTTGATGTACTCAGCTGCATGAAGAGCATATGAGATTTTCTCTGGCACAATTAAATAAAACCTGATGAAGGTCAAACGTCATCACTTGTATGTTGAACTACAAACTTGTCATCTGGAATTCTTTCACAGTTTTTGCAGATAATGTGTTATTTACCATAAAGTGATTCAGAGTTATTCATACCAGAGTAACCAGAGAGGATCATATATTTTTAAATATATAACTTTCTACAGGACTGAATATAATATCTTTATGTAAAAGTCCGAGCCTCTGGGAGTATCCGAGTATTTATAACATTACACAAACCAAAGGTCTCCATCACAGTGTTCATGAAATGCTGAGTTTATCCATCTCCTGGATCGGGCCTACGGAGGAGTGCTGAAGATTTCCTGTGAGGGAGCTGCTGGTGAAGATCATGAGTCCTGCTTGATCAATGCGATGAGCTTCAGTCTTCCTGGTGTTTCTTAAATGATGCCTCTCTCAGTCGGTCAACAGAACTTCTGGCACAGGACATCTGTGATGAAAGAAAAGGAAGAAGTTTCTCCAAACCTCTGGACCCAGGAAACCCAGCTTGGTCCTGATGGTCTCCCTCACTAGTTTCTCTCCAGGGTCAATGTAGCTGTTGATATAATATGGACTCTGTTATTAAATGAAAAGAACAAATTACACTACACTACTGAAACGTTCTGCTGATGTTTTTAAAGTTTCCATGTTACCAGGCTGTAGAGGGCTCTGAAGATTTAAACAGTTTTAGATCCATTACACTCACAGTCTTATGTTAAAATCTCAAAGGACAGCATTATATTTTTGATATTAACAGTAACTCTGGGCTTCTGTAGAGTGTGCAGATGATCTCATCGCTGTCTAAAAATGGATAAAAACAAACATAAGAAGTGCTGAATCCTTCAATGACTATTAGAGTAGCAGGTGTGTAGCATCGCTAACTAGCTAGCAACAAGCCTCCAACACAGCGCGTATGCTAGCGGCTAATCTAGCAAACGAATGAACAACAAAGTGATTTTAGAACTATAAGATGATAAGCTGTGTGTCTTTTTTTATAACAGTGACATGGTTGTATTTACCTTAATTAAACGAGTCGTCAGTCGCGGTAAACCAGCAAAAAAACTCGAGCAGCCGGGCTACGTAAAAAGTGTAGGGGGGCGTGTTTGCGGTCATGTCCAGCGGGTGTGTGGGCGGGAGCGTTACACAGTCGCTCCACCTCAAGTCACTACTGCGCAGACTCTGGCTCCAAATTTGCAACATGGCAGCCTCCACAAGCGGGGTATTTTGGCTTCATTTTTGCACAATGGTAGGAGGCGGAGTCGCGTCGTCCATGTTTTCTACAGTCAATGGTTATGGCCCTAGCCATAATCTGTTTTGGTGGCTGTTTCTTTGTCTGTGTCTTTAAGTCTTTGCAGGTCAATGATTGGATGAGCTGACGGCTGCTGATTGGTCCCCTGATCATGTGGTCTCATTCAAAATCCCTCACCAGCAGTTGTCCTGGGGCAGCCACTGACAGCAGCAGCAGACCTGACCCTGGCCTCCAAAACCTGTGACATTTGTGCCTGTGACTTTTACGACTTTCTGAGTTCTGTATATAGTGTGTACATTAGTTTTCATTGTAAATAGCACATTGTAAATGGCACTGGAACAGAAGGGGTGAGCTGCCTTATTGTTTTTCCTTGCACTGTTTTCTCCTGTTTATCTCAGTCAGGGAGTTAAGATAAGATAAGATAAGATGGCCTTTATTAGTCCCACAGGTGGGAAATTTGTTTTGTTACAGCAAAAGTGCAAAGTTATGTAGCAGAAATTAGAAAACACTGGAATGCAATAAAATACAATAAAATAAAATAAAATACTATATACAATAGAATAAAATAGAATAGAATAATATATACAATAGAATAAAATAGAAATACAAATACTATATACAACTGAGTAGGAAAATACAAAAACACAACTTCGTCAGAAGAAGAATTGCACGTATAGCAGTCTTATTGCACATGTGTGGGTTTGTGTGTTTGATCAGCTGCAAAAGTCTTTATTATGAACCAAGGTGTAGGTGTAGGTTAGGTGTAGCGCTTGTCTTTTGTTTGATTTTCGATTTCACATAGGGTTTTAGATAGCACCTCCTCCTGACTTAGCTTGTTTTGTTTGTTATTTTGGCCTTTGTTCACCCCGGAGCTTCGTTTTTCAGTGTAGAAAAATAAACCACCGTTCACTAAGAAATTGGTTTTTCCGTCTGTGTATGGTTTTGGGGACCAGGGCGGGGCAATCTTTTCAAACTTATGTTGCGTTCCTGTACCCCTAGACTGGGGCGTAACAGCATCTTTACAAATCTTTCTCTCCGCCACCCTCCTAATGCAGACTTGGGGCCTTGATCACTCACTGGTGAATACACAAAACTATACACAAGTGTCAGAACACCGGCACCAAACTCCTGCAGTTGCCCCATGCAATGATAAAGAGTTGATACAAATATATTTTAAAAGTTCTAGACGTTACAACAGTGGTAACAAATTAATCTTAAATATGTCTGATAACCTCATCTTACAGGAAATGACCCCACCGTCTTCTTGGCAACAGAAACTAACACTGATGAGAGACTCTGTGAGGACTATGATGATATTGCCGAGGTGACCACTGAGCATCAGCTCTGAGCTTATTCTCTATCAGATGGTGGTTATCATAAATGTTATCATAAACGAGTCTTTGTTTGTGTGAACTTTGTAGATAAAGTTTTGTTTGTTCTGTCAGCTCAGAGTGTTTTTAACATGTCAAAATGGCAAAAAGAGCTTATTGCCATCCTGATGTTGCTCTGTCACATTTTTATATTATAGGTTTTATGTTAGCACCAGTGAGAGTGAAGATATCCAGGCTTCATCAACAACAATATAAGTACATGTCAGTAGTTAACATAACATCCATATCTTTATAGGGCTTTGGAGTTGACGTCACGCCGCAGTGCATTGTGGGATCGCGGCGCCATGTCAGTAGGCTAGAAAGCAAAATAAGCGCACAGTGTTGGAGTGTTGGAATCGGGACTGCCAGAACCATGATCAAAATCAGCGCAAAAGACAAAGGGCTGTATCGCGACCGATTGCGCCCAGACGCCAAGAGACGGTACTTTGAAAAAATTGCGTGCATCGGTAATGTGGACCCGTATGAAATAAGGAAGTGGAGTGGAAACCCAGATGACCTACCGCCTTTGTCCTATCCCGATCTTCACATACCTTGTCTGTGGAGTCAGCGCATACACAGCAAACCAGTTTAAGAATTATAAATCCCTGGAGGCCCACATCCAATTCACGAACGGCTGGGTGCAAGATTTGTCCGTCTTTAAGCCTCCACGCTGCGAGTACGTTGTCGTTAGGACATAGGTAAGTCGGTTTGAACTTGATAACTTTCTAAACAACTTCCTTGTTACAGTTTTTGATTTGCACGTACAGTCAACCCATCTATATTAGCCTTGGTTCATTACAGACCTTTTATTAAAAGTGGTTTTTGTGTGTTTCAGGTACTGCACTCACAACGACTGAATGAAACTGCATTACAGCCATGGGTCATTGTGAGCACCAATGAGAGGGTTGAGGCTGCTGACTGCACATGCATGGCCGGAGTTGCAGAGACCTGCACCCATGTCGCTGCTCTTTTGTTTAAAGTCGAGGCTACAGTGCGTATCAGAGGCACCAGAACTGTAATAGACGAGCCAGCATATTGGGTATTGCCCGGAAATATGACCAAGATACAGCCCGAGGTTGCACATAACTGTCACAGCGGGACTGAACGGACTCACGCGCAGGCTCTGAATTCAAAAGCACAACAGTCTTTATTACAGCAACACCGGGTGATCTATTTACAAAGTGAGGGGAAGGACGGGCTCCGGGGGTCCACACACAAATGGGGAAAGACGCTGACAGTCCACACACACTCCGTCCACGCCTCACGCTCTTCACACTCCACAGAAAACACGATAGCTTACTCCACACTTCGCACACACGATCGCTCAGGTAACACAGGGGTTGGTCCAGGGAATCTGCTCACAGAGACACAAAGGGATTACTGACGGAAGATCGCTGAGAAACACACGAGAGTAAACTGAGCTGGGGTCACACTAACGAGAGTCGACAACGGTCCAGCGACGAGAAACACAAAGCTGCCATCTTATGAAGGAGCTGGAACACTCGTGATGAGCCACAGGTGTGTCATTGCGACCAGGTGCGTGGGCCAGGGCGGGAGCCCACAGGTGAGCTCCGCCCAGGCAGAGGGAGGAGGAAAGGGAGGAAGGGAGAGAGCAGGAGCAAAATGAAAACAAAAACATGTAGCCATACTGAGCCGACCGGGTGAGGCACAGGGACCCTGACAATAACATTGACTTCTCCTCAGCAGCTGCCCAAAAACGTGGTCTTGATGAAAACATAACACACCCTCCTTTTGCCTTTGAGAGGCAAAAGGAGGCGATCGCAAAAAGGCAGATTCCTATTGCAACGCTGGAGGATTTGTCACCATTACTGGATACACTACTGTCAGGTACAAACACAAATCTTTGTTACTGGCGCCAACCACTGTGACCTTGTTGTGTGGACACAGAGAGACCTTGCTGTGATACGCATCTTCCCTGAAGTGGATTTCTGGGAACCACGTTTAAAGCAAGCACAAGACTTCTTTCTTAAAGTGTGTCTTCCTGAACTTGTTGGGAAATACTTCTCCAAACAATTTGCTGCTCTAAATAGCCTGTAATGTTTCATTTTGTGGTTCAAGATTGATGCCAGCTGTGTGTTGCCATGTAAATAGTTTGCATTTCATTTTTATGTACTTGTGAACAGATCAAGAATAAAAAACAAACAAAGATACTAGAGAAGGACAAGAGCAAGTTTCATTTGGCCCTGGTTTGACAACCACACTGGGGCACATATTCACCAAAACACAGCAAACCTTAACAATCTTATCAAGCAGTGTTGTGTTTATTTCTGCTCTGCCCTGTTCATTGCACACACAATACTTCGTCTGCCCTTTAGCTTCCGTGATGCTGTCTGTCCGATCGCCACTGTCCACATTTCCAGCTGGTACCTCAACCTCCACTTGTCCAACACAACTGCTGTCCACTGCCTCCATGACATGGTGATTTTGTTGTTGGTCTTCATCGATTACTTCTGCACGGGCACACCTTCAGACTCTGCAGCTGCATAATAAAAAGCCTGTAAGATAAAATTAGTGCACATGACAGGTGTGTGATTCATCTGGAAGTTATGTGCAGATTAGTGTACAATGAGAGCAATTTAGTATGTTTTTAGAGGCCCATGAGCAGTGTTGGTGCCCAGTCTGGATTTGTTACATCCATTTCATATACTGGTTTGCCTGCAATAATGCTAAATCATAAGCTACTCAGTCGACATGATGACATTACGTGGTTCTGCAGCATCACACATTAGCATGTTTTATCTCATTATCTATGACCTCAGCACATTGAAAATAACACTAAAAGCCTTTTAAGAGTGATATGAATTAATTTAGAACTCACCGGAAAGAAAATGCGGAGAGCAAACCAACAAAAAGCTGGGGATTGCACAGAACTCGATCCGCTCGTCTCACCGCTGCAATGCAAGCCTGACGTCTTTGTTTAGTAATATCGGATACATGGCATCCCTCACGTTGCCTCCAGGATGGAAAATGATGAAAAGAGAGCCCATTATCCAGGTTCTTGCCTTCACGATCGTGTGATCTAACGTTGCAACTGACAACACAACACGAACCATAGCTGAAGCTGTATCCTGTGTCTAGCCTACTGTCATGGCGGAAGGGGCGTGGCCCACCTCCCGTGACATCACGCCCAAAGCCCTATACTGTGGTAGTAAACCTATGCAGTCTCCCCTCTGTGCCTTGTATGTTTGGCAGAAAGAGAAAACAGTGATGTCACATCATTAGTAACAAATTGATTACCAAAGTCAGACAAACAAATCAAAACAAAAAAAAATATAGAATAATATTTGTTTTTTAAACACCTCTGAAAAACACATACAGTTGTGCTCGTCACTGAGCTGTTTGGCATCTTGTAAACGAGCTGCTTTGTGACATTAATGTAATAAAAGTTTATTCTAGCGGCTCGGCCATGAAGCTCATTTTTATTTTTATTTTTTGAAGCGCCTCTTTTTTGTGCATCTTGAAAACCATATTATATGCTAAACACCTCTGTCTGGTTTCCTTTTCATTCTGTTCTGAACCTGTTTGTTACTGTTCCCCAGACCTCATTTGTGGGGACGTAACACAGCCACAATCAGTTTTTTGTCCTCTATGTCAGCTGAACTTATTTGTGGGTTCTTTTCATCCCAAAGATTTTTCTGGCAGCAATGGCTGAAATTTATTTTGGCTTAAACTTACTGAGGCTTGGTTTCTACAGAATTCCTAATTTTCCACTTCATAATTAGAGTTTGGACATTGCTGACTGATGTTTTCACTTGTGGGATATCTTTAAATATCCTTTTACTGTTTTTTAAAGTTAAACTTTCTTCTACAAATTCCCTAATAGTTCTTTTGCAGTCTCTTTGTCTCTGATTTCATCAATGTCAGTGCAAAAAGAACATGCAGCGGTCTGTCTGAAGACCAGAACCTCACTGACTTTTGATAACACACACAAACAAGCAAACAAATGGCAGGTAAGGATGGTTACCATAATAGTCATTTAGACCTGTGTGTGTCAATTTGTGCATTATGCCCAAACTTCCAGGGTATGTAATCATTTGATTGGGGTCATTTGGGTATTTTCTGATGTCATTATGATTTAAAAGGGCAAACATAACCACGTTTGAAATAAAAGATTTTGTATTTTCTCTCATATTCTCTGAAAAAGTAGGTTGAGGATTTATATCAGTATCCAAACAGCCAGTCACCTGACAGTAATACATTCGTTATTCCAGATAATATTCCAGATAATTCTTGTGACCCTCAAGAAAATATTGGGAATACCGACACCAAAGAGGATGTTTCTTCTCCAGATTCAAAGTTCAATATTCAGAAAATTACAGAAAATGAAGTAGAAAATATAATCTCTAAATTAAGAAGTTCTAAAGCAAGGGATGAGTTTGGATTTGATACCAATTTATTGAAGCATTATAAATCTTGTCTTTTGGTGCCTGTGACCCATCTTATTAATTTATCAATCATGCAGGCAGTCGTTCCTCTGAGTTGGAAGGTGGCAAAAGTTACACCAATTTATAAATTGGGTGATAAAACAGACCCTGCTAATTATCGACCTATTAGCATACTCCCTATCTTTTCAAAGATAGCAGAAAAGTGGGTTGCTAATTCTATCATCAAACATCTTAATGACTCCAATCCGGGTTTGCACCCTATGCAATTTGGATTTCGCACTCTTCATTCAACTGAAACAGCTGTCTGTGTTTTTGTTGAGAGAGTGAAATCTTACTTAGACAAGAGCAGTTATGTTATGGCTTTTTTTTCTTGATTTCAAGCGTGCGTTTGACACTGTGAATCATCTTAAGCTCTTGTCTAGACTGTCGACATTTAACTTTAGTAATCACACTGTTAAATGGATGCAGTCTTATCTATCAGATAGAAAACAATGCGTGCAAATAAAGAATAGCAAGTCACCCTATCTTTACTGTACGCAAGGTGTCCCCAGGGTTCAATTCCTACGCCCCTGTTATTTTCACTTTATGTAAATGACTTGTCTAATGTGTGCAAAAATGTGGACACGATTATGTATGCTGATGATACAGTAATTTTACACAAGCCAAAACTGCTGATGATGCAGCCCATCAGCTTTCATTGACATTACATGATTTACAAAAATGGCTGAATGACTCATGCCTGTGCCTTAATTATATAAAGACCGTATCAATGTTTTTTAGTAAACCTAAAACAACCATGGCTGCAGTAAAAGTTTGCTTGGGTGCACAAGAATTAATTAATGTTGAGGAATTTAAGTATTTGGGAGTGCTACTAGACTCTAAATTATCCTTTAAAAACATATTAAAAAAGTAGTGAAAACTGTAAATGCTAATATAGAGAACTTTAGACATATCCGCACATCATTAACAGACACAGCAGCGATTACATTCCTGCATTCTATGATACTGGCTCATATTGAATATTATATTACAAGTTGGTCCTACAGGGAGTGCAGAATTATTAGGCAAATAAATATTTTGTCCACATCATCCTCTTCGTGCATGTTGTCTTACTCCAAGCTGTATAGGCTCGAAAGCCTACTACCAATTAAGCATATTAGGTGATGTGCATCTCTGTAATGAGAAGGGGTGTGGTCTAACGACATCAACACCCTATATCAGGTGTGCATAATTATTAGGCAACTTCCTTTCCTTTGGCAAAATGGGTCAAAAGAAGGACTTGACAGGCTCAGAAAAGTCAAAAATAGTGAGATATCTTGCAGAGGGATGCAGCAGTCTTAAAATTGCAAAGCTTCTGAAGCGTGATCATCGAACAATCAAGTGTTTCATTCAAAATAGTCAACAGGGTCGCAAGAAGCGTGTGGAAAAACCAAGGCGCAAAATAACTGCCCATGAACTGAGAAAAGTCAAGCGTGCAGCTGCCAAGATGCCACTTGCCACCAGTTTGGCCATATTTCAGAGCTGCAACATCACTGGAGTGCCCAAAAGCACAAGGTGTGCAATACTCAGAGACATGGCCAAGGTAAGAAAGGCTGAAAGACGACCACCACTGAACAAGACACACAAGCTGAAACGTCAAGACTGGGCCAAGAAATATCTCAAGACTGATTTTTCTAAGGTTTTATGGACTGATGAAATGAGAGTGAGTCTTGATGGGCCAGATGGATGGGCCCGTGGCTGGACTGGTAAAGGGCAGAGAGCTCCAGTCCGGCTCAGACGCCAGCAAGGTGGAGGTGGAGTACTGGTTTGGGCTGGAATCATCAAAGATGAGCTTGTGGGGCCTTTTCGGGTTGAGGATGGAGTCAAGCTCAACTCCCAGTCCTACTGCCAGTTTCTGGAAGACACCTTCTTCAAGCAGTGGTACAGGAAGAAGTCTGCATCCTTCAAGAAAAACATGATTTTCATGCAGGACAATGCTCCATCACACGCGTCCAAGTACTCCACAGCGTGGCTGGCAAGAAAGGGTATAAAAGAAGAAAAACTAATGACATGGCCTCCTTGTTCACCTGATCTGAACCCCATTGAGAACCTGTGGTCCATCGTCAAATGTGAGATTTACAAGGAGGGAAAACGGTACACCTCTCTGAACAGTGTCTGGGAGGCTGTGGTTGCTGCTGCACGCAATGTTGATGGTGAACAGATCAAAACACTGACAGGATCCATGGATGGCAGGCTTTTGAGTGTCCTTGCAAAGAAAGGTGGCTATATTGGTCGCTGATTTGTTTTTGTTTTGTTTTTGAATGTCAGAAATGTATATTTGTGAATGTGGAGATGTTATATTGGTTTCACTGGTAAAAATAAATAATTGAAATGGGTATATATTTGTTTTTTGTTAAGTTGCCTAATAATTATGCACAGTAATAGTCACCTGCACACACAGATATCCCCCTAAAATAGGTCAAACTAAAAACAAACTAAAAACTACTTCCAAAAACATTCAGCTTTGATATTAATGAGTTTTTTGGGTTCATTGAGAACATGGTTGTTGTTCAATAATAAAATTATTCCTCAAAAATACAACTCTATGTCCACCCCCAGTAAAATGCACCCTAAGTCTTGTGATTTACCAGAGTCTGTGCAGGCTTGTCCATACCTCTTCCCTTCTTGTATGTATGTTTTAGTCCTTAGGTAGAGCAGGTTGAGCAGCAGGAGAGTGGAACATCATAGTTAATAATAACTGAGTTCAATTTGGTTATGATGAAATCTTAGAGGGTTTTAAACATGTTTAACTTTGTTTTAAATCTTGTGAGTAGCCGTGTGCGCCACTGTCTGTGCTGCTGCTGGAGACTGTTTCCTGTGTGAGACTCTGTAGTTTTCTCTGGTCCCCTCCCCAATCAGACCAGGAGTGACATGTTTAGCCGCATGTTCTCCTTAAATTGCTGGCTGTCTGAGTGGTGTCCCAGAAACGATGTGGGCTTCAAAGATAATTGGCAAACCTTCTGGAGGAAACCTGGTCTTGTTAGGAGAGACGGCATCCATCCCACTTTGGATGGAGCAGCTCTCATTTCTAGAAATATGGACCAATTTATTAAACCCCCCAAAATATGACTATCCAGAGTTGGGACCAGGAAGCAGAGTTGCAGTCTTACACGCCTCTCTGCAGCTTCTCTCCTCCTGCTACCCCCAAAAACCCATCTCCATTGAGACTGTGTCAGCTCCCAAAAGACAAAAACAAACTAAAAACCAGCAATAAACAACTTAAACATAAAAAATCACAAAGAAAGAACAATACAGTATCCACATCTGAACCAAAGAGTAAAACAGTGAAATGTGGATTATTAAATATTAGATCTCTCTCCTCCAAGTCTCTGTTAGTACATGACTTAATAATTGATCAACAAATCGATTTACTCTGCCTTACAGAAACTTGGTTGCAGCAGGATGATTATGTTAGTTTAAATGAATCAACTCCCCCGAGTCATTCTAACTACCAGAAACCTCGAAGCACAGGCCGAGGGGGCGGTGTGGCAGCAATTTTTCACACCAGTCTATTAATTAACGAAAGACCAAGACAGACTTTTAATTCATTTGAAAGCCTGATGCTTAGCCTTGTCCAACCCAGCTGTAAAACTCAGAAACCAGTCTTACTTGTTATTATCTATCGTCCACCTGGGCCTTACACAGAGTTTCTCTCTGATTTCTCAGACTTTTTATCTGATTTAGTGCTCAGCTCAGATAAAATAATTATTGTGGGTGATTTTAACATCCATGTAGATGCTAAAAATGACAGCCTCAACATCGCATTTAATCTGTTATTAGACTCAATTGGCTTCTCTCAAAATGTAAAAGAACCCACCCACCACTTTAATCACACTCTAGATCTTGTTTTAACATATGGCATAGAAACTGAACATTTAACAGTGTTTCCTGAAAACCCTCTGCTGTCTGATCATTTCCTGATAACATTTACATTTACAATAATTGATTACACAGAAGTGGAGAGTAGACTTTATCAAAGTAGATGTCTTTCTGAAAGTGCTGTAACTAAGTTTAAGAATATAATCCACCCACTGTTATCATCTTCAATGCCCTGTACCAACACAGAGCAGAGCAGCTATCTGAACGCTACTCCAACAGAGGTCGATTATCTTGTTAATAATTTTACCTCCTCACTGTGTACAACTCTGGATACTGTAGCTCCTGCGAAAACTAAGGCCTCAAATCAGAAGTACTTGACTAATTCTCAAACAGGTAGCCTGAAGAAGATAAGCTGGAGAGGAATTGGCGTGTCACAAATTTAGAAGATCATCATTTAGCCTGGAGAAATAGTTTGCTGCTTTATATGAAAGCCCTCCGCAAAGAGTTTCAGTCAGGTTTCAGAGCTCATCACAGCACAGAAACAGGTTTAGTGAAGGTTACAAATGATCTTCTTACGGCCTCTGACAGTGGACTCATCTCTGTGCTTGTCCTGCTAGACCTCAGTGCAGCGTTCGATACTGTTGACCATAATATCCTATTAGAGCAATTAGAACATACTGTAGGTATTACAGGTACTGCATGGCAGTGGTTTGTATCATATCTATCTAATAGACTCCAATTTGTGCATGTAAATGGAGAGTCCTCTTCACACACTAAGGTCAGTTATGGTGTTCCACAGGGTTCAGTGCTAGGACCAATTCTATTTACATTATACATGCTTCCCCTAGGCAGCATCATTAGAAGACATAGTATACATTTTCACTGCTATGCAGATGACACCCAGCACTATCTATCTATGAAACCAGATAACACACACCACTTACTTAAACTGCAGGAATGTCTTAAAGACAAAAATACCTGGATGGCCGCTAACCTTTTGCTCCTTAATTCAGATAAAACTGAGGTTATTGTACTCGGCCCTGAAAATCTTAGAAATATGGTATCTAACCAGATTCTTACTCTGGATGGCATTACCTTGGCCTCCAGTAATGCTGTGAGGAACCTTGGAGTCATTTTTGACCAGTATATGTCCTTCAATGCACATATTAAACAAATATGTAGGACTGCTTTCTTCCATTGGCGCAACATCTCTAAAACTAGAAATATCCTGTCTCAGAGTGACGCTGGAAAACTAGTTCATGAATTTATTACTCCTAGGGTGGACTACTGTAATTCATTATTATCAGGATGTCCTAAAAACTCGCTGAAAAGTCTTCAGCTAATCCAAAATGCTGCATCAAGAGTACTGACAGGGACTAGAAAGAGAGAGCATATTTCTCCTGTATTGGCTTCCTTCACTGACTTCCTGTTAAATCCAGAATTGAATTCAAAATCCTGCTCCTCACATACAAGGTCTTAAATAATCAGGCCCCATCTTATCTTAATGACCTTGTAGTGCCATATCACCTGTGAGTACAAGAAGATAATTATTAGAATATAATGTGTTAAATTTGCTTAGATGAGAGGGTCCAGCAGTAGATCAGAGGAATAGGGAAGGATTTGTCTGTGTGTTTCAGTTTGGTTTAGCTAGGCCTGAGAGTGAGTATAATTGTTTAGAGGAAAGGAATTTATGGAGACTGGGGGTCTGCATGTCATAAAAGGAGACAGGAAGCTACAGTTGGAGGATGCTGATGCTTTTACCTGAATGTAATAAAAGCTCATAATTGTCATAACTCAGAAGTAGGTTTTCAGGAGACTCTCCACATGCTTATCTGTAAATATAAGACAACAAGAGGCCAATGGCCCAGTGGATGCAGAGTGGGGGTCTCAGTGCGTGTAATATGTTAACTCTGTTTTGTATGTTTTGTAAAGTAATTTTGTGTAGCTTAGATGAGGGGAGATTACTTTTATGACCGTCAGGAGAGAACACAGAGACACACACACACACACACACACACACAGTGCTTTAACTGTTACGACGCACACACATCCACGTGCACACAGTCACTCACGTGCTCGCACATACACACACAAACACAGAGTTTGCAACACACCATGTGATTTTATGATGGGGTCGCTTCTATAAAGCTGGCGGTAACAAACAAAGAACTGAAGATCTGCAGAGGGACACCGGCCTTGCACATCTCCTCTTCTAGAAGATGCATGCGTAACTGAAGATGAATAAAGGTTTTGTAAAATGAACACTGAGTCCGGTGCCGTCTCTGGATGCACGAGGAATAAAAAGAACCGGCGTGAAACTGCTTTACTTAACACACCCTATTAGAGCACTTCGCTCTTGCACTGCAGGCCTACTTGTGGTTCCTAGAGTATTTATAAGTAGAATGGGAGGGAAGAGCCCTCAGTTTTCAGGCCCCTCTTCTGTGGAACCAGCTTCCAGTTTGGATTCGGGAGACAGACACTATCTCTACTTTCAAGATTAGGCTTAAAACATTCCTTTTTGCTAAAGTATATAGCTACAGAACGTTGTTGGAAATCAAAGAAAAGGGCAGACTTCCATCAAATATGAATTCTGCAAACATTAATCTCATGCTAAAACCAGGAAAAGACCCTGTATATCCCTCAAGCTATCGTCCAATATCCCTTATAAATGTAGACCTTAAAATAGTCTGCAAAGCTCTCTCAGAGAGATTACAGAAAGTAACCCCCACCTCTCAATTTTAAATACACGTAGACATTGAGGGCTATCAGGAGGGGCTATGGGCTTACCTGCTGCTCTCTGGCAGGTAGCTCCATGCCCACCTGGGTTTTAAATGCACCTTAGAACACACATGCATCAACACTACACATGAGCCGGCGGAGGGAGGTTCGGAGTCTTCTCACACCCCCGTTCTCTGTTGCCTGTTGTTGTTGCCCTATATCACCGTTCCTCTTCCCCGCTGTTTTTCTTTCCCTCCTTCTTTCTCCCTTTTCTTTCTACAAGTGAAAATAAAATAAAATAAACAATAAAAGGTGAATCAAATAGACCAGGGGTCGGCAACCCGCGGCTCCGGAGCTGCATGCGGCTCTTTAGTCCTTATTTTGCGGCTCCGGGTGGTTTGGGAAAATAGAAGAAGTATTTAGCTGAAGTGCATTTTATTTGTGTTTAGTTCTTTTTTTTAAACTTGTAGTTCTAAATTGGAAGATTATTGTGATTTTGAAATATAAAAATAAAATGATATCTTATTATTTTTTTTTCATCGCTCAAAATAAGCGTCACACTCGCGGAAGCCGGTGTACCCGCCGAAACGCCGTGCATTTATCGAGACTTTCAACCCCAGATAGGCCAATTATGGATCTTCGGATCCACATTATGTCAGCAGCTATTCTCCACCGTGAACTATGTTAAAAACAAACACCGCTCCCGCCTCACAGATGACAGCTTACAGTCCTGCATAAAGATGAAAGCCCCGATTTGCAGACGCTGTGAGCAGAGGTTCGGGACCAGAAGTCTCATTGTAAACATATCACGGCAGACCCGACGATGTTTGCATGGACATGCTTTTCAGCATCTCTTTATTGGCCACTTTTCACACACGGTTGCTGTACGCATACAGCCGGCTGTAGCTTTTCAGCTCACAGCCCGACAACACAACAGCAGAGAGAGCACAGACTTTAAGGCGGCGAGGCGCGATTGCGGGTGCCGCTCAGGTGCGTCTGACTCCCCTGCAGCGGCGCTGCAGACCACGCCCCGCCACACACATTAACAAGGTAAAATAGATATTTAGGCAGAATTTTGCAAATATCTATTTTTTTTTCAGCAGCATAGTGCTTTTTTTCCAATTACTTTTTAAAAGTCAGGTCAAGGCTCCAAAAGCCCAAAGGAGATAAAAGGGTGGCGGCTCACAACAGTTTTTCTTTGCTACATGGATCATTTAAGTTCAGCTGGGTGTCTTTCCTTTTGTTATATTTCTTTAAGAGTTCAAAATGTGTTAATTACATAAATAAAATGTAATTTTCTCTGTAGCACTTCATGGATTACATAAGCAACACACCTTAGTTGCTCTGTGGATTCTTTTAAAAAGCAGTTAAAAACCTTTCTTTTCAAACAAGCCTTTTCTTGATCTACGCATTTTATATTCTTTACATTATTTACAGACAAAATTTTTCGGAAGGGTGCAACCATTAGGGGTGGGGTGTGGGGGTTACTTTTAATCCATAGCCAAACTAACTAATTATATATATCATGTTTAACCTGAGTAGCGAAAGACCGCAGGGGGGTTGAAAACGATATTCCAGGAGTTAGCTGTGCTCGCCGGCTCTATCGAGCCTTGAGCTCCCGGTCAGCTATCGTGCTGGTGGATAACAGAGCTCTTCAAAAACGTCGAAGCACTTTAGCAAATATGTGATATTTTGATAAATTAAGTAGATATTTGAGCATAGCACTGCTACATTCTCGGCTGAAATTATCATGCAAGTTTATTTTGTGACCCAGAAAGGGTAATCTGGGGTAAAGGAGGATCGCATTTGTCAGCCGCAGTTGTCGGAGCCTGTGTATGCGTACTTGTGTGTACTTGTGGTCTCGTGGACTTGTGATGTCGGAGACCAAGTACTGTTCCAATTCAAAGTACTCAAGCCGAGAACACAAAAAATTCCGGGATGTGTTTTTGCTCCTCCCATTTTATGGAGCATGTATCGGTGGTGACTTGTGTGGACTTCGAGGGACTTGGTACAGCTAAATATCCCAGAATGCAATTAGTCCAAAACTCAAACACGGCAATGGCGGAGGAGCGCAGCTAAAAACTTTTAAATATTACTTTTCTGGGTCACAAAATAAACTTTAAAGATATTTTCACGCGAGAATGTAGCTGTGTAAAGTTCAAATATCTGCTCGATTTATCAAGACATCACATATTTGCAAAAATGCTCCAACGTTTTCAGAGACGTCTATTTTTTTAATACTTTGTAGCAGCTTTTGAACATCTTTTGCATCTATTAATGTCAAATCTAGCCTTTCTTTAACAACATAAGCAAACTGCTTTTAGATTTAACCGACTTTTCTGATTAGCTACGTTTTAAATAATAATAAAAATAACAATAGTATTTGTTTAAAAAATGTGTTTAAAAACAAGTTTTGTTGTGAAAGCCATAATCCAGATTAGTGGCCTGTTAAATGGTTAAAGCAGGGGTCTCAAACTCGTGGCCCGCGGGCCATTTGCAGCCCACGTCACCTCTACTTGTGGCCTGCATATTGATGTGAAGAAATATTTTTAAAAATTATTATTTGAAAAATGATTTAATATGAAGGCAGTATGAGCAGAGTGTTACAGGCATGGCCCTTGAAGACTGTAGCCTAATGAGCGGTGTAGTTCTTGCTGCAGTGAGAACGTGTGGGACTGCCCGTCCCGCTGTGTGTGTGTGTGAGCGCGAGGGAGGGAAAAAAAGGAAATTCGGAAAGTACGAGGTGCTACCGACCAGAAACAGGAGATGGAAGCATGTAAATGCAATAATAACTACTGCAGCCAAAAAGAGTGCCTGACGAGTTCAGTTGTAAGTAAAATGTTAAGACTCGAGAGTACACTGTGTTCATGTTTTCCTCCGAAACAATAAAGTTCTGCTGGAGCAGCCTTTCAATGACTCTCTCTGTCTCTCGCTAGCCAAGTTCACCCAAACAGTAAAGCTAGTTCTCGGCTATGAGCCCAACACGGAGCCCGAAGTATTAGCCAGAGATCTCCTTTAGTGGTGGGCGAATCGATCCAAATATCGATAGTATTGATCCCAAGTCGGGATCGGTATCGGATCGATACTATCCTGGTTAGATCGATTCTTTACTTTGAGTTCTGCTTGTTGGCTATGCTGTGCTTTCGGCAAAAACGATGAGATCATGAGATGATGAGATAGCCTTTATTTGTCAGTTGCAGGTCTTTTGCCCACAACCGAGATGTCAGACCTTGCCAACCGTACATACAATACACAAACATCACATTGGGGAGACAGGTCAGGCTAGGTAGCGAGGAAAAAAACATCGAAATGTGTAACACAAAAGGATAATACAGGAAGGCACAGATATCAACACACCATAGCACAATAAACACAGACAAGCAACATGGGAAAGAGTTCCAGTGTGTACATCTGATCTGGGACCACTGCAATCTTTCGACTGCGCCTCCAACTGACCCGATGTCCACATCAGAGGGAGGTAAGCGTTGGAGGTGGCATTGGATCCGGGGTAGGGAGGGTGATGCGTCAGTGAGTGCTTATCAGTATCAGTATATGTATGTGTGTACGTGTCCAGAGTTCAGCAGAGACAGTGTCCTTCGCCCTGCCAGGCTAAGTAACCAGTCTTCCAGCCAACCCAGGTGGCCTTGCATGGAATGGGAAGGAACAGACTAAACACAGTGGTTATCAGGGTGTTTTGTTCAGCTCCGGCCTTGCAGCTGGCGCCAAAGGGGTATCCGCATAAGTGATGTTATTTTTTTACTTTAGTGCGAACAGCTCATATGAATTTCAAAGCAGTTCTACAGTCCAACACTGGTCTCTCAATCTCCCGTTGGAGAGCCACGAGCTTCGCCATACTTGCGTTCTGTGATGTTGTCACTTCTTGTGCTCAAGGAGCCAATTTCTGAGAACTCACGGCAGTGTGCCTCCCCGAGATGTCATCCATTTTTGCGCCCAGAGATGTTATTCCGGGCTAGCCCTTCCGAGATGTATCCAGTCTGCAGTCAGAGATCTTATTCTGAGTATTCACAGCAGCCGTAGCCTCTCCAAGATCTTATCCGTGCTGACTCAATGAGCCCATTTTGAGAAACTCACGCCTCTCCCATCGTTCCAATCCCAGCGGGCAGCCTTGTGGGGGTTTGAACAGTCGGTTCCGCTTTCTTAATTCTTCGATAAGTCAGGGCCAAGCCAGCTCCGATCAGCCAGAACCCTGTTACCATGGTTCTGAATAGGTAGATATCTTCACCACTCAGGCTCACCCGAGCCCAAACTTCTCGTTGAGAAAGGGGTGTCAATTGCATTTAGGGACCAGCTGATCCAATCCATAATTCCTCTTTTAGGTTTTAGAGAACAGACTGTGAGAAAAACAGCCAGGTCGCTGGACTCGCTGCTCCTGTGTCAGCGGAGAGCAGGCAGACTTTTGCTTTCCCCCCTCATGTTTCAGTGTTGCGGTGACACCTCACGTGACTTAGACACTTTGGGGGTTATTAAGTTGTTTACATATTAATTATATTTTTACCAATTGTTTTTGTTGTTGAGAATTTTAATTGTAATGTTTGTATTATAGTTTATCAACAATATTTGTTTGAATTTGTTTACTGGTTTGCGTGCACTTAAGATAAAAAAAAACAAAAAAAACAAAAGATCGCCACCACGGCAGACCCGATGGCATTTTCATGCTTTGCCACACAATAATCACACGGTTGCTGTAACAGTACATTCAACGGCTGCAGCTCTCCTGCTGGCAGCCGTACACATCACCACACCAAACCTGCAGCGGCATCGCAGAACATGCCCTGCCACATACCCCATCGCCCGCTTCACCCCACCCCGCGAGCAGGCGAGGCGCCCCATGCCCGCCCAGCGGCGGGAAGTGTCCACCCTGGCGGTCGCCCAGCGCCTCCAGCAGAAGCCCCGGAGCGGAAGCCCCGGAGCGGAAGCACCCATATGGCAAGCAGCGGCGGTGCAGCAGGAATGGAAGTGAGCCAGGGCTCAGAGGCAGCTGGGCAGGCGGCCGGCACGCAGGACCATGCAGCCTGCGTGCGCCGGGCGGACAGCATGCCGCCTCAGGCAGGACCCCGCACCTCACGCACCTCGACCTCCATCTCCAGCTTGACAGGTCCCGCTGGCGTGCCAGCCTCCGGCTCACCCCGAGCTGCACGCTGTCCACCCTTACAGTGATCACACAGTTGCTGTAACAGTAGCCTACTTTCAACGGCTGAAGCCCTCCTGCTGCCAGCTGTACACATCAACACCAAAAACAACAACAGCACAAGCAGCGAAGAGGTTTTAAGCCGGTGAGACATGATTGTAGATGCAGTGAAGGTAAGTCCATCTCACCTGCAGTGGCATCGCAGACCACGGCCGCCACAATAATAAAGGATTTTTATTTAATTATAAATAAATTATTTCTCCTAATTATGTCCTGGGTTTTAAGTCATTAATAATACAAAAGGAAAATCACAAAAACACTCAAGGTCATGAAAATTAGCAATTCAATGAGGCATCCACCTTATTTATTGAAAAGTATTGGTATTGGTATCGGTGATACTGGCCCGTATTTACTTGGTATCGGATCGATACCAAAATATGCAGTATCGCACACCACTAATCTCCTTACCACGGTTCGGAGCCACGGACCTGGCCGAGGTAACAAGAGAGTACAAACATGTTGAGGGCTTGGCTGTGTTAGTTCAGTGAGAGATTTATTTGGAAAGAAAACAATTGTCACTTGAAGTCAAAAAATGTGTCTATGTCTGCATTTTTTATTTTGTTAAATACAAACAAAATTATAGCAAAAATGCTGCCATGTGTCTGGCCAGAAAGAGCGTACCAATTTGTTTATTTGGTAGTTTCATGAAAGGCTTCAGATAGTTAAGAGTGAGGGGAAAAAATGCATTCATGTTTGCAGTTTTGTCTTGTTATACAATAATTGAAATGAAATATGTGGGTGTTTTCTTGTTTGTTTTTTTTGTGTACCTCCAATGAGATGACTTTGCCAGAAGTGCCCCGCGGCACATTTGAGTTTGAGACCCCTGGGTTAAAGTCTAGGTTGGCTTTATAATTGAGAATAAAGTAATATTGCTTGTCCTTCTAAAGAATTAAGTTAAATTCCACAGTTGAATCATAAGAAACATTATGTTACATATAAACCCTGCCATATGTTAGATCTGGTCAATTTTCTTATTAGAAACTGTATGTATTTATTAGGGGTGCAACGATACACAAAATTCACGGTTCGGTTCGATACTTTGGTGTCACGGTTTGATATTTTTTAGATACAAAAAAAAATGTTCATGCCTTTTTAATTTGTCATTTATTAAAATTACAAATATATATTTTAACTCAGAAGTACAGTTTTTAAATGTAATGTTGCTGAAACAACAAAATAACTTAAAAAAATTAATCTGTCTGATTGAGAAATCACTCATCTTTGGAAAAGAGAGTTTATTACAGAGAAATGGCTCTTTCCAAAATAAAAGCTATACTATACGCTTCTTCTGGGCTATATTCTCAGCAGCGTATTAAACATATCAGGTCCCCATAAGGAGAATCATGTGCTAACAGCTGTCTAAATGACTCAGGTAAAGTTTGTAGAATGTGTGCTTGTTGTTTTTGTCTGCTTCCACTTGTCTTTGGACTAGGATGATGTCGGCGTAAATCTGCAGTCATATTCGTTGTGTTCCCACTAGTGCTGTCAGCGTTAATCTCGTTAAAATGACATTAACGCCATAATGTGGCAAATCTCCGTTAACGAGTTACCGTGGATCGCCCCGTCAACACATTATCAAGCTAACGCTCGAGTTCCCACCAATTGAGCATTGCGTGGCACATCCGACATACTGTTTTACTTTTGTCCATGACGCGCTTACCATCAGGGTCATGCTTCACATGAAAACCAAGATAGTTCCAAATGCCAGATCTGAATGAGGGTGGGGGAAGTTCAATTTCGGGTAGCGTTGAGGCAGCTGCCATGTTGCAACGAGATTAGCTTCTGTCTTGCTAGCTTGCGCTGCGCTCAGTGGATCTGCACTTGACAGTGCAGCCTAGGCGGAGTAGTTGAACGCAGATCCACTGAGCACTCAACACAGACAGCATCGTCAGAAGAAAAGTTGATCAAATAAATTACAAATTTTGTGTTGTTCGATACATATGCGTACCGAACCGAAAGTACTGTATCGAACGGTTCAATATCGATACGAGTATTGTTGCACCCCTAGTATTTATGTATTAGGTTTTAACAAGCATGTAATGATAATATTTAAATTAGGTGATCATTTTTTAAACACATATCTCTTTAGACCTAAACTGACAGTGCCAATACCACACATTCAGACACAGTAGTAGATGGTGTTTTAAATACTATATGTGTTAGTCTAATTTAGTTGTATGGGGTCTATATTGACCTTCTGTGTTGTAAGTTATGATGATTGCACAGCCATTAAGGATCAAATTAGCTGCTAAAATAATTTTCAGTTTTTTCTCCCTCTGCTTGCTTCTTACTGTCTTTGAGGCTCGGGACCAGCACTCCTGTTGTTGGACAGAAAGACATCAGTAAGTATTTTGGTTTTCCAATATATTAGCAATTGTCAGTGACATTTATATTAATCGGGCTGAACTTTAATCGTACTTTAGATCAACATGTTTTACTTATTGTTTTATTTGTGCTTTGGTTTGGGGAAGTTGTTTCTTTACTGATCTTTTCCTGTCTTCTGTTATTAGACTTGAGTTATGACTGCACTATGCTGTTGCTGATCACTCCAGTTAATTCTACAAGACATGCTGTGTAAGTAAACAAACATCAACAGTTTGGTCTACATTTCTTGAAAGATCATATCCCCCAAACTGAGTTTAGAGCAGGGGTAGGCAACCTTTCTGATGGCGAGTGCCATTTAAAATTTCCTCAGAAGTCAGTGTGCCATATGATTGCATTAGCAATAAATTTAATAACGCTCTATATGAACAGTTACACATTATATAGAACCACTTTATAGAATTATATTTGCAAATGTTGGCAGCTATCAGCGAATAGTTATCAGCTATTTTGAAACAAAAAAAGACACTTTTATTCATAACAAGAACTCCATAACAGCAAATGAACTGTACAACAGAAAATACAAATGCTATTTATGGTCTCCTCACAACAGTGATAAGAAAAATATACTGGGCCAATATGATATGTTTGTTAATACAGAGACACACATGTTAATGTGATCTCTGGTCTCCCACTCAGAGACACAGGTCTCCGAGTGTCCAACATTCAGACGGCTACCTGAGGACACTCATGTGAGAGAAAATCTGCTTACACAGATATGTAGAGCCAAATACTGTCAATAAGGCCTCTGCAATGTTCTGAAGACAGTTAAACTTGTCAGGTAGTGATGTCCAGCAGGTGAAAATGCAAGCTCTATGAACACGCACAGCTGTGGATTCCAGCTGCTTCGATGTCGCATTAACTGGCATTAACTCAGCCAGTTAATGCGAGAGAAATCTAGCTGCTCATTAAAGATTTCTGGTTTGATCAGGAAATAAAACATTGGTCCATACACCTGAAAGTCCCAAAAATGCATTGTGTCTCGAGTCTATGGATGCATTTTGACTAAAGACCGCCCCCAGATATTAAAGCCATAAAGCCTTTGAATGAAAACAAATGCTGTTGTGACAGTGATGTATACTGTCTTGTTGGTAAAAATGTATGATTTCTATTCATTTTACGTCAGATAAAAACTTTGGTTGTAAGCTTCAGATAATTATTTAATAACAGCCAGACATTTTAAATGAGAATAAGAAAGTATTTCTTTGTGCCCCCCTTTCCCTGTTAATGCCCTACCTGGCCCCCCTGGCAAAAATTTGCTAGATCCGCCCCTGCACAGTTACCAGCTGTCAGCTACGTAGAAAAGGATCCTGGTGTTATTTGTCTCTCAGAAACAGTTCATAACTTCCTTCAACCCATTCATGTCACCTAAAAGGTAAACCTGTTTCTCCATCACCTGTTCAGCTCTGATGATTCAGTAAGGACATCTCCTGGTTTCATCTGCATGTTTCCCTCTCACCAGATATACAAACCGATATCATGACCAGCAGCTTTCACAGCTGTGGCTCCAGCAAACATCAGCTGATACTAGAAATTAATATTAAATAAATTCTAACAACAGCTGACCAAGCTTAAACGTGCTCCTGTTGTTTAGTGCGACATCCGGCGATTTCCTCTTTCTGGCGCAAAGTGAGCGATAAACAAACAAGAGAGAAAAGCTGATCAGCTGATCATTGGGACGATTCCGTTTGTACGGAACGGTTGGCAACTCTACTGTAGAACATCTGACTAATATTGTTCATTAATGCTGCTTTAATATACCTGTTCCATGTAGTACGCTGCGCACGCACGCAGTGAGACAGCACGAAGGTGAGACCCGCCCCCCGGGAGTGAGGTTGCTTACGTGTAATGTCTGCTCTGTTACACAGTAAAACAAAGCTTGCTAGTGATCACGAATCCGGAGTCATTACTGAACGTCAAACATGGTGTCAGAAGTTGTGGTTCGGTCGTGTGCTACAGCCCTGCCGACGGAGTGGTAAGGCTAAAGTTCTCTCAGCACTTTGCGGACGAAGCAAGCAAGTAACCAGCTAGCGTTGCTCGGCTATCGTAGCAAAGGCTATCGAGCATTAACGACCATGTCAGACGGATTCCGTAGACCAGAACCGTTGGTGTTCACTGGAAACATCGCCGAGAAGTGGCGTGTATTCGAGCAGGAATACGACATATTCATAGCCGCTGCTCATTCCGATAAGGATGCTCGAACTAGAGCGTTCATTCTGCTAAACCTGGCTGGCTCTGAAGCCATCGAGTGGGAGCGCGCCGTTTATCGCCCGCTGTGCACGCTGGGGAAGGAGAACACAGACGACTGGTGACCGAAGCAGAATCGAGAGAAGACCCGGAATGTCTCAAGCGCAAATTTCGGGAGCTGTGTAATCCCCAAACAAACATAACAATGGAAAGGCACAAGTTTAACACCAGAAACCAACGACCAGATGAAACAATTGAGTCTTACGTGAGTGACTTGAAAAATAAGGCAGGCAGTTGCAGATTTGGCCAGCTTAAAGACGAGCTCATTAGAGATAGACTCATTTGTGGCATAAATAGTGACAACATGAGAAAGCAACTGCTGCGCGATAGTGACCTAACTTTGAGCAAAGCAATTGAAATGTGCCAGATATTCGAGCAGACAGATAAACATACAAAAGCTCTAGCAGCTCCAAAACAAATGGCAGCAAAGGTGGATACCTTGCATCACACAATAATGAAAAAACATCCACACAAAGTCAAGACAAAGGCAGGCAATGAGCGGCGTGCAGCACAACCAGAACAGAGGCTCGCTCACGCAATCACAAACTGCAACAACTGCGGGGCAGCCACGAGGCAAAAGAGACAATGCCTAGCATATGGCCAGCAATGCCATAAGTGCCAAAAATGGAATCACTTCCAGAAATGCTGCAAGTCATCACGAACACGGCAATTCAAAAAGAGACCCGTTAACCACATTGAGATGCAAACGCCTAGCAGCGATGAGGAAATGTTCTATGTGAATGGAATTAATATAGACACTATAAATCCCTGCTTTCCATACAAGAATGACATTTTCACCACGGTGCATATTAATGGAAAACCCTTAGAGCTCAAGGTGGACACTGGCGCCAAATGTAACGTCATGCCAGCTGACCTTTTGAACAACTGAGACAAGATGAAAGACTCCTGCCATCACAGAAAACTAAACTGGTGGCATATGGAGGTGAGGAAATTCAAACAGCTGGCACAGCAACACTCTCATGCCACTCTGCAGGCAAGGAAGACCCTCTGCAGTTCTTCGTAGTGAAACGAGACGTACAACCCCTACTTGGCTTACCAGACTCACTCCACTTGCAATTAATCACATTGAACAAAGAAGTCCACCATGTAGCCAAGGATGTGGAAAGCACCTTTTCAGAACAGATCTTCTTAGAGTATTCAGACCTCTTCGAAGATAAACTTGGTAAACTTCCGGTTACCTACTCCATGAAAATAGACCCAGAAGTCACACCAGTAGTAAAGCCTGCACGCAAAATACCAGTTCCAATGCAAGACAAGGTTAAAGCGGAATTAACCCGCATGGTCGAGTTGGGTGTGATCACCCCTGTCACCGAGCCAACAGAATGGGTGTCATCTATGGTGGCGACCCACAAGAAAAATTCAGATGACATCAGACTCTGCATCGATCCAAGAGATCTAAACAAAGTGCTAAAATGCCCACATCACCCTATGCGCACTATAGAGGAGATAGCCGCCCAAATGCCTAACTCCAAAGTCTTTTCTGTCCTGGATGCGAAATGCTCCTTTTGGCAGATAACGCTTGACCACAAATCATCCATGCTCACGACTTTCAGCTCGCCGTTTGGCAGATTCCGCTTTCTCAGAATGCCGTATGGAATAAACTCAGCCAGCGAGGTGTTCCAGCGTGCAATGGAGCAGATCTTTGCTGGATACCCCTGTGCTGTCATCGTCGACGACATAATCATCGGCGGAAGAGATATGAAAGAGCATGAACAGAATCTCAGAAAGGTACTCGACCGTGCAAGGGAAGTCAAACTGAGACTCAACCCCCTGAAGTGCAAATTCAGTCTCACAGAAGTCTGTTACGTTGGTCACGTCTTCACAAGCAAGGGCTTAAAGCCTGACCCAGCAAAGACTAAAGCAATTAAGGAGATGCCCACACCTGAAAACATCACAGCTCTCCAACGCTTCTTAGGGATGATTAATTACCTAGGAAAGTTCATTCCTAAGTTCAGTGAGCTCTCAGCCCCACTTCGGGAGCTAACGTGCAAAGACATTCAGTGGTGCTGGCTGAAGCAGCATCAAGATGCATTCAATGCTTTAAAACAGAGCCTAATCAGTCCACCCACCCTCAGCTACTACGACGTCCAGAAACCCGTCACGCTAACGTGTGATGCATCGCAGTATGGACTCGGGGCTGCATGCCTCCAGGAAGGCGCCCCAATCGCCTACTCCTCTCATACTCTGACGCAGACCGAAATGCGCTATGCGCAGATCGAGAAGGAGCTTCTTGCAGTTGTATTCGCATGTTCCAAGTTCAATGATTACATCTATGGAAAGCAAATCCAAATCGAAACCGATCACCAGCCGTTAGTCACTATCTTGAACAAGCCAATACATTCAGCTCCAGCCAGACTGCAACGCATGATGCTCAGACTGCAGAAGTACAACTTCCAGATGGTGTACAAAAAAGGCTCGCAGATGTATCTCGCCGACACTTTGTCCCATGCTCCCACAACCTCGACAGATCAGCACAGTGATGAAACAGCTGACTACGAGATCATGTCGATCCAACAAATCTCTTCTTCCAGGCTGACACAGCTAAAGGAACACACTGCCTCTGATCCAGAGCTACAGAAACTGAGCACTGTCATAATGAGAGGCTGGCCCTGCAGACAAACTCAGCTGCCCACAGAACTTCGTCAATACCACCCATATCGAGATGAACTCACCCTAGAAGATGGCATTGTCATGAAAGGCCGAAGACAGTGATCCCCAAGTCTTTGCAAAAGATTATATTGCCATCCTCCACAGAGGGCACCCAGGCACGGAAGCCACTAAACACAGGGCCCGTGGTATCGTGTTTTGGCCCACAATGACTGAAGATATAGAGCAAGAAACAGCTGCATGTCCAGTGTGCAACAGCACCAGGCCACATCAACAGAAAGAGCCACTGAAGCTACATCCAGTGCCGGACTTACCCTGGTCAACCGTCGCCACTGACATCTTTGAGTGGAATGGTCAACATCACCTGGTTGTCGTCGACTCTTACTCAGGTTGGTTCGAGGTAGACTTGCTTCGTGACCTAACTGCCAACACTGTCATTTCAAAGCTTAAAAGACACTTTTCCGTCCATGGCTGCCCACACACAGTAATATCAGACAACGGCACCCAGTTCACCAGCCAACGCTTTGCAGACTTTGCTTCGGCCTGGGACTTTGTTCATGTGACAAGTAGCCCAGACTATCCGCAGGCTAATGGACTGGCTGAACGTGCAGTTCGCAGTGCAAAGCAGTTAATGGAGAGGTCAAGGAGAGATGGAACAGATGTCTTCCTCAACCTACTCAATCTCCGCAATGTGCCACGAGACCACACACTAGGTTCTCCTGGGAAAGGCTGATGTCAAGACAGACGCGCACTACCCTACCTGTGTGTAAACGTCTGCTCGTTCCCAGCCCCAAAAGCAACAGAGCTGTTAAAACAAACTTACTTCACAAGCGCCATGCACAAAAGAAATACTATGACAAGTCCAACAGACCCCTCCGTCCCCTCATGCCAGGTGAGGTTGTGCGGATGCAAACACGTCATGGACATGACTCCTTAGGAACCATCAAGGAAGCCTGCAAGGAGCCCAGATCGTACATCGTCCAGTCAGGAGGTGGGGAGTACAGGCGGAACCGCAGGCATGTCCTCCCAGTCTCTGAACCGCCACCACAACACGGAGATTCCCGTGATGATTACACATGCCCAACCACCAACCACGAGTTCCCACAGCACATCCAGAGTCCTGTGCAACACACTGAAGAACAAACACATAGCCGCACACAACACCTCACACAAGCCCCTGTCCAGTCCCCCTGTCGCCTGGCAAGTGATGCTTACATCACACGATTTGGGAGAGTCTGCAAGCCAAACCCCAAGTATGAACACTAAGGCATAGGAGATGGACTGTAACAGAAAAAAAAAAAAAAATAAGAATCACAAACAAAACAAAACAATGGACAGTACATGTGATATGATGTTAACAAAGTTAAATGCTCACTATGTTCTTACCAATGACACAGTTCCAGGTGTGAAGTAATTCGTTAATGTCCAGGCTAGAATGTTATGGACTAGGATATGTTGTTAATGTATTATTGCTAAAGATGTTGTTAGTCGTTTATGCAGTTTTAAGCTAAAGAAAGGGGATGTAGAACATCTGACTAATATTGTTCATTAATGCTGCTTTAATATACCTGTTCCGTGTAGTACGCTGCGCACGCACGCAGTGAGACAGCGCGAAGGTGAGACCCGCCCCCCGGGAGTGAGGTTGCTTACGTGTAATGTCTGCTCTGTTACACAGTAAAACAAAGCTTGCTAGTGATCACGAATCCGGAGTCATTACTGAACGTCAAACATCTACTAACTAACCTTATGAATAAAATAAAGTTCACTATCAATAAAATCATAGCACCCACCCAGCAGTATATAAATTCCGTCATGCTAGCTAGTACGCAGTACGAGTTGTTGTAACTGACTGTAAAAAGTCAGCACAACGAAAATAAACTGCACCTAAACTTGGTTTATATCTGACCCAGATAGACTGCAGGTCATAACTTCTTACCCGAAGTTTAGTTCACCTGACGCTCCGACCGGCGGCTGCCTCGGGTCTCTCCTCCTGCCTCCCCTTCCCTCATCCACCTGCTGGTCTCCACCACTTGTTCATTTTACTGAATCTGTGGAAGCTACGCCATGGCCAACACCAAACAACTGAGTTATTTTTACACACCGACCAGCGTCTGGCCAATCCACCACCAAAAAATCAATAAAAAAAAAAATCGGGCCATCGAGCAAATGCCGGTATGCCCGATGGCCAGTCCAGCTATGGTCGTGCGTGCCATCAGTTAACCCTTCGGCGTGTTCTACGGTGGCACGCGTGCCTAGGGTTGCCGACCCCTGGTTTAGAGGGTCTACACTGTATATAGTGAAGTCTGCAAGTTTTCTAACAGCAAAATTTGTTTTGTGCCCAAATCATTTTGCACATCATTAGAATGAAAATTATTGGCCATGTTTGCATAGCCCTTTTTAAAATGATGCTTTCATGACATTGTATTATTGGATGGTGGTCAGGGCTATCCAGACTGACAATTGGGACATTGAATGTCACCTCTCCGGTGGAGAGGGAGCCTGAGATTGTCTAAATTTGAGTCTGTTCTATACCAAATGCAGATAAAAATGTTTTAAGAAAGCAATTAAGTTCATGTTCCAAAAAATGTGATTGTTTGCTCGCAGGACACCAGGAGAGATTAGTCCTCCGTCACAGATGGTGTGGTCAGTGAAGATGGTTGTCTGCAGGTTCAAGCTCATTGCATCTCCAACCCACATCCACTGCCACTATACTTAAGGGAAGTTAAATACTTTCTTCTGCACTTACATTTGCATCACCTCGATCCATGATAGTCATTCAGGCAGTAATGCCTGGACTGGAAACAAGCCATCCTTAAAATAATACAACATTCCAGCTCCTGTGTTGGAATGAAAAACAAATGTGTTGTTTAAATTAGAGACTGCACTTGTGACTGAACAACAAATATATTTTATTTTGATTGTATAAGTACAAAACAAACTTGTGGTAGGCCTAAACTTATTTTCAGAATAATTAAATATGAGACTTTGTTTCATTATAATATTATAACAGTGATGGCAATATAATTGTTTGTTGTTCAGCAGAACAGTGTCCAGTATCTTGGCTGTTATACTTTTTTTGCATTTGAAAATAAAAGTTGGGCTGATTTTAACATCATCTCATTATTGTTAATTATTTTTAATCATATTCGGGTTACCACAAATTGTTTTTTCATATAGTTAGAAGAATAGAATAATCCTTTAATTGTCCCACAAAGGGAAATTTGGTTGTAACAGCAGCCAGAAAGACACATATACAAACAAACAGTACACAGGGCACAGAACAGAAACATACACAATTTGTCTTACATATTTACAATAAGGACAATGGTTACTATAAACAGAGTACTGTACAGTTATTAAATATAAATAACTACAGATAAGAGGTGTGGGGATTATATCATTTTAGTATCATGTTTATTCTTTTATATCCTTTTTATTAAGTTTTCAGTAATGGCATTTGATTAAAACATTTATTCAATATATTACACATAAAGTTTCAATCATGTTATTACACATATTGCAAAATGTGCTCACAAATGAGTTGGCCTTCTGTCTGGTAAGAGGTTACAGGCTTTATCTGGTGAGGTGAGAGGTGAGACAGAGTGCAGTGAGGTCGAGACAGTTCGCCGGCACACAGACATTATATAGACACATTTCTAGGTTAGAGTTAAGATGTATTTTGCTTGTAACTGCATTTTGTGCCTGCATAAGCAACAGTTTTTTGTAGGATGTGCTTCTGATGTTCCAGAGATAAGCGAGAGTAAGAAGATCAACAGGAAGCACCTGGCGTGGAGACGGAGAAAATGTCTTTTTGAATGTGTCAAAGGTTGTCAGCAGAAGAGTTGTGGTTATTGTAACTTATGCATGTCATGTATTCGCTTAAACGCATGAAGGGGCGTAATAACACCCTGACGTATAAAACATTCTGAGTATGCGTTCTTGTGGGGATTTATGTGGTCTGTGGTCGTTTGTCTCTCACCTCAATCACGAATCAGGACAGAGGCAAACCAGGTTGTAGTGCGAATCGGTTGATTAATTTATTGCAGTTACAGCGCGGATGTAAACATCTATGATTGTTGGGAGCAGTTCTGATTGTACAGTCTGACAGCTGCAGGGAGGACGGACCTGCGGAAACGCTCCTTCATGCATCTAGGTTCCAGCAATCTCTCACTGAAGGAGCTCTGCAGTTCAGCAACATTTACATGCATGGGGTGGGAGACTCTGTCCATCAGAGATGTTACTTTGGCCAGAGTCCTTCTGTCTCCCACCACCTGCACTGGGTCCAGGGTGCAGGGCCCAGGTGTTGAACTTGAAATGTTTGTCAGTAGGTAAACAATTGCTATTGTACAATAATAATAATAATAATAATAATAATGGATTGGATTTCATATAGCGCTTTTCAAGGCACCCAAAGCGCTTTACAATGCCACTATTCATTCACTCTCACATTCACACCCTAGTGGAGGCAAGCTACTGTTGTAGCCACAGCTGCCCTGGGGCAGACTGACAGAGGCGAGGCTGCCATATCGCGCCATCGGCCCCTCTGGCCAACACCAGTAGGCGGTAGGGTAAAGTGTCTTGCCCAAGGACACAACGACCAGGACAGAGAGCCCAGGGATCGAACCGGCGACCTTCCGGTTGCAGATACGCTTCCCAACCCCCTGAGCCACGGTCGCCCAGGCAGAAATATTCCTAATACTGCATACTTGCAATGAATAAGTTGTCCTAACAGTCATCTTAAGTAAGCTTTACTTAGTTTTTTTGAGTTCTGGAAACTAAATAGGTTTTTACTCTGTAATCAAAGTGAATAAGTTGCCTTAACTTAGTCATCTTAAGTAAACTACTCAATTTTTTGAGGCAATGAGTTTGCTTAGTTTTTTGAGTTCTGGGAACTAACGAGGTTGTACAGTGTACTCAAAATGAGTAAGTTGCCCTAACTTAATTATCTTAAGTAAAACTTTACTCAATTTTTTTCAGGCAACAAATTCAGATAGTTTTTTTTTTAGTTCTGGGAACTAATGAGGCTGTAAGGTATACTCAAAATGAGTTTCCTAGCTTAATCATCTTGTAGCTGTCGCATTGAAATGTAATTATTATGTGATTGCAATGTTCAAAATTTGGTGTTTAATCTGGATTCGTGTTGTGTTGTCGCCACCTACTGGTGGACCTGAGTGTGGCGCTTTGTGTGCGCACGCTTTGGGGTGATGTTCAATTAAGCGCACATGTCACCAGAGACTGAAGGCTCGAGCCAGAAAGAGAATGCTGGCTTGTGTAAAAGGTGGAAATATGGAAGATATGGACTACAATTTCTCATGAATGTTCAGTAGAAAGGCGCTACGGTATGTTGGTGCATTTACTTTGTGTGGATGTTTTATTTGAGTTGTAATTTTTGTTCTGCTGATGTAATATCCGTGTTTTTCATTGATCATTTCACCATAGTTTCTCACGGTGTTTGCTGGTGAAAAGAAGATTAAAATACTGGCTAAACATCAGTTGGAGCATTGCCCTTTATTCTACTTCGAATATGAAAAACCTTCAGGAGCAGTTACAGTGAAAAACGTGGCCTGTTACGGAGCGAGCAGCCAGAGCCCTGCACGCCATGCTTCCAAGACGACAGCCCACATGTGGAAGAGTAGATGGTGAGTTCTTACATCAGCGAAACGTTTGAACTGCATAAAGAGATCTAAGAAAAAGCCAAAAAGAAAATTGTATGGTGTAGATATTGTACATTTGTTCATTTATTGAAAGTGTATTACTGTGCTAATGTTTGATATTTAAGGTAGTGTACTCTGGTTAAGTTTCCTTTTATTGTTCTAAGTTGTTGGTTCAAAACATTGTAATGGAGCAGAGTACACAAGAAACTCATATCCTTGAGCAAATACTTATAGCCTTAGAAGATGAAAAGGCACAGTTAGAAAAGAAATTAGAAACTGAACTTGAAGATGCAGAAAGAGAAGAAGTTGAAGCACGCATAGGAGAAATTCATGCAGACCTTGAAATACACAAAATAGGGCTGCCTCAGCCATCATCTAAACCTGACGCAGAGGTGAGACGCACAGATCGTCAAAGGCAACTAACAGGAAAAAATGCGTGAGTTTAAACAGACAGAGATAACAAGCAAAGAACGAAAGTTTATGTCAACATATTTAAACTTTAAGGCAGAAATTCAGCTCACTAGGTCCAAACTTAAAGAAAAATGTTCTAAAGCAGAATTGGCTGAAATGATCAAGTCAGTAGAAAAATGTGAGTTGGACCTACAGCAAGATTATGTGGCTTTACGTGCACTGACTACACCATCTCAAAATATGAGAAGAAAGATGGATAGCTGTACTTCAGTTTCTGCTGAAATGATGATACTTCTGAAAAGGCGTTACATAGATGTTGACAAAGAGTTTGATGCAGTAGCTGTAAAAGAATCACTCCTTCAATTACTCCAAAGAGAAGGTGCAGAATCAATTTATGGCTCAACTGTGTCTAGAGCTGGAAGAAATCGCCAGCACAGCCATAGTCAGCAAGGAAGTCATGTATCTGCAAGGAAAGCAGAGGCAGCAGCACGACTGGCATCAAAGCAAGCTGAAATAAACAGAGAAATGGAAATATCTGCCCGGAGAAAGGAGATATTAGCTCAACAAGAGTAATTGAAAATATTGGAAAATCAAAGAGATCTTGAGGTCATTCAGGCAGAATACAATGTATATGCTGAAGAGGAATCAAAAATGAATGCTGAAATAAGAAATTGTGAAGTAAGGAGTACTTTGTCTTTCAGTCAGCTCCTAAACCACTTAGCAGTCCTCCATGCACCCAAGTTCCTCAGAGCACTGCACCTCCTCACTGTGAAGGTAAATTCATCCAGACCTCACAAAGTGTTCATGCCCCTCATGCCTACTCTGTAATTCAAATGCAAAGTGTGCTGGGAGCAAAGTGGAACATAGAGGTTGATGTGTTCCCATTCAGTGTAGCCCTCAAAGAAAGGCCAGCCACACGCCGAGGAATTCTAGCAACAGTTGCTAGTGTGTATGACCCATTAGGATTTCTCTCACCACATTTTGACAGGAAAACAAGGACTCCAGGAAATGTGCAAACGCGGAGTGGGATGGGATGAACCTATTCCCCAGCACTAGAGACCAAATGGAAAGCATGGCTCGGTGACTTGGAGAATCTAAAACGGATTGAAATATCAAGATGCCTTGTTCCTGAGAACTTGGCAAGGTCAAAAAAAAATTGAGCTGCATCATTTTTCGGATGCCAGCAGCAGTGGCTATGGACAATGTTCATACATCAGGATTGTTGCTGATTAGAACATGCATTGTGCACTGGTCATGGGTAAAGCCAGAGTGGCACCCACAAGAATAATCACTATCCCACGCCTTGAGCTCACTGCAGCTGCAGTTTCTGCAGCTGTAAGTAACTTCCTCAGGTCAGAGCTCGGCGGAAAATTGACGAGGAGTTTTTCTGGACAGATTCTAAAGTGACGCTTGGATACATAAAAAATGATGCTCGTCGCTTTCATGCCTTTGTGGCAAATCGAGTTCAGAAAATAAGAGACTCTACTGATCCAAAGCAATGGTTTTACATTGAATCTGATCAAAATCCAGCTGATCACGCATCTAGGGGCCTCAAGGTGGCAGATCTGCTAAGCTCGAATTGGCTCACTGGACCTAAATTCCTATGGGAAAGGGAAATTGTCACAAACCAACATTCCCTGATCTTCTTGTTGGGGACCCAGAAGTAAAGGTCCTGAAGACAAATGCCCTTGAAGAAAACAGCTTTCTTGAGAGGTTCTCAAGATTTTCCAATTGGGATACAGCTCTTAACGTTGTGGCAAGAATTAAAAGACTTGCAAGGAGAGATAAGTCAGGACCCATTAGTGTAGAAGAAAGACAAATGGCTGCTTTTGTACTCTTCCAGGCAGCACAGAGGAAGCCTTTAAAGAAGAGCTCAAATGGTTCAGTCAAAACTCAGCTGGACTACCAAAAACTCATAAAATGTATCAACTCGATCCTATTTTGGTAGACAACTTGCTTAGGGTTGGAGGAAGGTTGAGAAAGTCTTCAGCATCATTTGCATTAAATCATCCAGTAATCCTTCCAAAGGAAGGCATTGTCACACAACTCGTTCTTGACCACTGTCACAAGAAAACACAGCACCAAGGCCGAGGCCAAACTCTCAACAAACTCAGGAAAGTGGCTATTGGATCATCGGTGGCAGTAAGGTAGTGGCCAAATACATTAAAGGGTGTGTCAATTGTAGAAAAGTGCGTGGGCCAGCTGGAGAACAACGCATGGCTGACTTACCATTTGACAGAGTGGATCCTTCGCCCCATTCACCTACACTGGAGTTGATGTTTTCGGCCCTTCTATACGAAACAAGGTCAAAGGGAATGGAAGAGGTATGGCCTGTTGTTTACGTGTTTAAGCTCGAGAGCCGCACACATTGAGATGTTGGAAGATCTTTCCACTGACGCATTTATAAACGCTTTAAGATGCTTCGTAGCAATCAGAGGCACAGTCAGACAGATTCGTTCTGACCAAGGGACAAATTTTGTCGGAGCTAAGAACGAGTTCAAGAAGGGTCTATTGGAATTAGACAAGGAGATGATTTCTACTTATCTAGCTAAAACCAGTGTGACTTTCAAATGAATGTTCCTGAAGCTAGTCACAGAGGAGGCATTTGGGAACGACAGATCCGCACTGTTAGGAATGTTATGAGTTCTGTCCCAGCTCCAACTACAGGAAGGTTAGATGAAACCTCATTGAGAACTTTCTTCTACGAGGCCATGTCAATTTTGAACCATCGTCCACTCACTACTGATACGATCAACGACCCCAACAGTGCTGAGCCTTTGACGCCTAATCATTTGCTCACAATGAAAGAGTCTGTGCCACTTCCGCCTCCTGGTAGATTTGTAAGAGAAGATTTGTACGCCAGGAAGAGTTGGCGGAGGGTGCAATATTTAACAGAGTTGTTCTGGAGCAGGTGGCGCAAGGAATACCTAACCAGCATTAGTTTAAGACAACGATGGCATACTCCTAAACAAAATGTACAGGTTGGAGATGTAGTGATTTTAAAGGAGGACAATATTCCAAGAAATGAGTGGAAATTGGCAAGGGTGGGCAAAAGGATCTGGGAAAGAAAGGTGAACGTTTGAAACAAGTCTCTTTTCTTGAGAGACCAGTTCAGAAACTAGTGGTACTAGTTAAAGGGTCTAAACTACAGTGAAGTAGTACAAGGGTTAAGAACACAAACATAATATGTGATCTATAAGTTTATTTAAGAAGTGATTTTTTGTAACATAAGTTGATGTTTGATTGTCAATTTATTAAAAATTACAGGATTTAATTTTGTTTAACTCATGTAAATAGAAATCCTTTGTAATTTTGGTGGCAGTGTAGCTGTCGCATTGAAATGTAATTATTATGTGATTGCAATGTTCAAAATTTGGTGTTTAATCTGGATTCGTGTTGTGTTGTCGCCACCTACTGGTGGACCTGAGTGTGGCGCTTTGTGTGCACATGCTTTGGGGTGATGTTCAATTAAGCGCACATGTCACCAGAGACTGAAGGCTCAAGCCAGAAAGAGAATGCTGGCTTGTGTAAAAGATGGAAATATGGAAGATATGGACTACAATTTCTCATGAATGTTCAGTAGAAAGGCGCACACGGTATGTTGGTGCATTTACTTTGTGTGGATGTTTTATTTGAGTTGTAATTTTGTTCTGCTGATGTAATATCCGTGTTTTCATTGATCATTTCATCATAGTTTCTCACGGTGTTTGCTGGTGAAAAGAAGATTAAAATACTGGCTAAACATCAGTTGGAGCATGGCCCCTTATTCTACTTCGAACATGAAAAACCTTCAGGAGCAGTTACACATCTTAAGTAAAACTTTACTCATTTTTTTTTTCAGGCAACAAGTTTGCATAGTTTTTTGAGTTCTGTGAACTAATTAGATTTTACAGTGCAGGCATCAAATCCAATCTTCTGCAATGCTCATCTCACATGTCGCTTCTCATATTTAGACATCCATTCATTGCATTTTCATTCATTCTTAACATAGAACATCCATTATATTTGAACATTCAGTACCATGAATACAGTTCACTGCATCCCCAACACACAGACGCACACACACACACACACACCAACACACACACACAAAATCTGAATCTTTATAACTTTCCTCACTTATAAGAAATTATCCCCATAAACCAGAAGATCAACTAAATAACAAACAAACCAACAAATTACAACAGTTAAATTAAACTGAAAATATTTTTGAATACTGTACTGGTTTCTTGAAGAAAATTTCTGCACTAACTAAAAAAGCAATCCCGAGGCACATGCTATGCTAGCTGTTTTACCTAGTCACAGTGATTTTTGTATTTAGGGCTATTGAGTACTTCATCTGACTCTTTTGCTTAGATCCTTCACTTTTGACCATTAAAAAGCAAAGACTCCCAAAATATTTTTAACAGTTACTGAGCGCTGCAAATACACCCCTCCCCCAAATATATTCCCTGCTGCTTGTCATTGGACTCAATGAACAAAAGAATCATTAGTAAGTGGCAGAGTAAAACTAAGTTTAACCTTTCATTCATGTAAATTAACCCTTTAAGACCTACCATAGAACTAAGTCCGCCAGAGCTTTATATTTTTACATGCTGTAGTGCCATTTCTGGGAGCATTTCAAGTTGCTATACATCAATACAACTGTTATAGCCCAAATTTTAATAATATGTATGCATTAAGTCCATAGTAACTACATAAATTGAAAAGAAGTGCAATAAACTACAAAAAAAATTGAAAATCTTTTTTTTTTTTTTTTTTTTTTTAATATATTTCTACTTAGAGAAATTTAAGAGGCTTATCCTCAAAACTGCAAATACAAAAAGTTGCACAAAATAGTTTCCCACCACAGGAAATTTATTTTGAGTGTCTTCATAGTTTTATTTTGAATTTTCATATACTGCAGGAAAAACAAAATAAATATTATAATGCAAATTTCCCAAAAACAGGATATATATAAATAAACTATTTCCAGCAGTGGAATTTGAGTCCTAAGCATCACAGAAACGACGCAGAAAGTCATAAAGTCAAACATAACTTTTAAAAACAACAGTATAAGCTTATAAGGCCCCGATGGTAAAAAAAACCAAAAAACCCAAAAGCCTACATTTCCACAAAATCATGTCACTTCCGGTTTCGGGCAGGTCATGGCAGACATGCGATAGTTCGCACTGATGGACGTGGGGCGTGTTATGAACAGCTGATTGGATCGGTAAAGCGTTTTCTGGAATATTATGTTTTTGTTGCTGCAAGTGCTTTTATGCAATTTTGCAAAGCCATGTGTGGAAGGAAACCATGACAAGTTGATGGCATAAGATGTAAGTACAACTCCTCCGGTTTCATATGCAAAAAAATTATTGCGCTAGCTTACATGGTTACAGCGCTACCGAGATTTAAAAATAGTTACATAAAAGCGGAGCGTGCCGCTCCGACCGGCTTTAAAGGGTTAACAATTAATAATTATTTTTGTTTAGTGAATTTAAAAATAAATGTGTGTTTGTACGTGTGAGAGTTGGCATGGACATGGAGTTTCGGTACATCATGGAATACTGCTTGATAACCCAATGATGCAGAGTATATACCCACCCACCCTTTCTATAGCTGCACTCCATCATGTTCATGATGAAAAAACATGATTGCTGTTTTGCCACCCAGAATTAGTACTAAAAAAAGAATGTAGTCAGTCTCATCTGTGGCTGGCCTGTTAATAATCTAGCCATCCTTTTGAGGGCATATGTAGGACAAGAGAACGTTAATCATGTTCTTAATAATGGGGAATTGTGGGTGGAGCTGATGTGGCAGGTGATGGGCTAAGACCATCTCCCAGGCATCCACCAGATTGACATTCAGTCCTTTAAACATGGCTCTGAGCACTTTGTCTCTCTGCAGTGAGTACCAGTCGCTGTTAGTTAGTACTTCATGAAGTTTCAAAGCTTTGGGGTTTCCAGTCCGAATAACAACCAGTGTATCTGGAGCCCTGGACAGAAGCCGCACCACTGCCCTCCGAATGCTCTGCAACCGTCGGATGTAGATCTCAGTGGGGAAAGTGCAGAAGTGTGCCCAGATGCCAATAACTACAACGGTGTTTCTACCTCCAGTCACACTGTCTAACTCGTTGGCAATATAACGCAACTCGCTGGTTGGCACTTTGGTAAAATGGAGAGGAGGCCCGTGCACACGGTAAGTCACAATGATGTTGTTTTCATAGTTCAGAGCGATAAAAGGTCCAACTTTCTTCTCACTATGCAAGTTAAACTCCTTGAGATCTGAAAGTATTAGAGAGGAATACATTAAGCTGCAGAGTAGAAAAAATTAAATTGGTGTCAAAAAGGTTTGTGGGTCAGATACCTCGTACTGTTGCAATAAAGTATTCAAACCACTGCCTGATGGTGGAGTCTCCATACAAGTGAACCACCTTTCCTTTCAGACACTGAGTGATGGCTGATGGAGTGTTGAATTGATGAACTGTGGTGTCATCTAGTGCTTTCCACACACCCTGGTAGTAATAGCCAGAGGGTCCAGGTCCAACACTATTGCTGCTCTCCTCTGAATTATCTGAGAAGAGGACAAACAAGAAAAGAAAGAATTGTATGTTTGTTTAAGCTTATAAGTGCACTGATGTCTCTTAAAATGTTTGTTCTAATTTAATTTCGTAACAAGTCTGGTCAGTGTGGTTTTCTAGACACACTAAGATGGTCAGATTGTTTGAAAATGTTTTAGTCACCTACAAGTCAGTCCAAATGTAGTGTACTAGTGATTTGAAGACTGGTGCACATGTAACTGACTCCAAATAAAGTTTTACACATTACAAATGGAAGTCTCATCACATGCATTGTGCGCTTTGCAATTTTGTCACAGACTTGAATGTGTGTACAGAGAAAATGTTACGGTCCTGGGCCTGGGCACAGTTTTTTTTTTATTTTGCATTATTGTTTATTAGTCTTTTTCTTCTATTGTTCATGGTTACTAGTGTTTTGGTGTCTGTTCTGTATTTCTGAGCTTGTGGATTCCTTTGCCCCTAATGTCAATAATACTGTTGATGGTGAGAAGACAACATTCAAGGGAGATTAATCTAATTTTAATTAGGAAAGATTTTCATGTTTTACTGTCCACTTATTACAACTTTGTAATCATACCATTTATTGTTATAATAGACCTCTTTATTTTGGGGAATAGCAGCCGTTAATTTTATCCACATGTTATGGACAATCTAAACAGAAGTCCACATGTTACACTGCCACCCAAATATTCTATGCTACCACCACTTAGCTTACAGTAGCCTTGACACATCTTTCCACAGGTATCTACTGTCTGGAACAAGGTAGTAAATGTAATAGAGCCGTTTAATTTTTATAGCTGTCAACTGCTCACAATCTGCAGCACATCCTCTTTCAATTTAGATATAAATGATTGTTGTCAAAAGTGACTTTACCTTTCTTCTTGGGCAAAACAGTGACACCGGCAGGTCCTGAAGCTGGAATGGAGACTTTCATATTGACACCTCTGAAGCAAGCACACACAATTTTATGTAACACAGCAGGCAACAAATCAGATTGGATTAAACACTACTAAACATTAAAGAAAGATATAGTGAACAGTAAGTTATTCACCATTAATACAAATCAACAGTTACCTCAAATCTATGGGGGGGAAACCTTGTAAAATATGAGGTTGGATTTTTACGTTTCTGGAAAGACAGGTTGATGAGTGATAATCATCATTCGAGAGTCGTCTTGATACATGTTCAATCATCCAGGTAAGTAAATCTCCATAATGAATTGTACTGTTTATAAGATTTGGGGAAACATGCAGTCAGCTGAGACTGAAGAAGTCACTTGGATGAGTGACGAAACGTTTCTCCCACAAAACGCTACGTCCAGATGAACAGATTCAACTTCTGGAGATTTACTTTCCTGGATGATTGAGAATGCATCAAGACGAGTACATTTTTATGATGACTGAAACTAGCCCACTGAAGGAACAATGGACTGGGAGGTCAGTTCTTTAATCATAATTACTGTGAATGGTACTCATGGCCATTGATCAGTGGGCTGGTTTCAGTCATTATGCAAATGTACTGTTTATAAGATTGGGGAAACCTGCAGTCAGCTGAGACTGAAGAAGTCACTTGGATGAGTGACGAGACGTTTCTCCCACTGAAAACGCTACGTCCAGATGGACTTTAATAAAAAAAAAAATGTTTCACCAAGGACCCAGAAGTAATTCTCACCTCTGAAAGAGCTGGTCCATTGCTGTGATTTGCTGATATCCAGCCCTTAAGTGGAGGATCCTGGCATCACAACTCAGATTCTTTGGCTTGTAGCAGAACCACGGCTCACCTGTTTGGAGGTCAGTGTAGTTGCACACAGGCTGCTGGGTTGGACGCAAGCATACGTGACATTTGGTAGTTTCAGTAACTGAGCCTGAGCGGAACTGGCTCACGAAGCGCATCCTGTCGGGCTGTTCTATGTTCAGTCTGCGAAGTTCTGTGACTGCCTCACTGGGGTGAACCAGTGTCACCTGGTAGGACCAAGAATCAAAGTCTGGTAACCCGGTCTCATAGATTATATGCATATGAAGAACCTTGTAATACACACTTTGGTGTTGGTGGCAAGTAGGTCTGGGCCATATCATACCGTTCACGGTATGCCGGTATAATGTTAGGCAAAAATTAAATATTACAATAGAATATGGCTAAAATGTGCATGCGCAGTGCCTTTGTTTTCATACATACATGGCGGAAAAAGCATGGTGGCAACGGAGAATGAAAAGGGCAAAAGCGGATCGTTGAATGAAACAGATTAAGAGGAACTGGTTTGTAAAAATGCTGCAACTTTCATGATGTGGAACTAGTTTGGTTTTTGTCCATCAGATACCCACCAAAGCACATTTTTTTTGTAGAACACGCAAGCGGGCCATCGTTATTACCATATTTTTCGAACTTTAAGGTGCTCTTAAAAGCCTTTAATTTTCTCAAAACTCGACAGTGCACCTTATGTATTCTGGTTGTGCTTACTGACCTCAAATAGGTTTTATGTGGTACTCAAAATCTGTCAAAAATGTTTTAGTATGCGACTTTGGGAAGCTACGAAGCCGCACCGCTTGATGGATTGTCGGAGCATTATGGCTACCGTAGTCAGGAGTCTCGCGGAGTAATGCATACTGTGCTTCAACATAATATCACCGTATTGCGTGTGTATAAGGACCCCAAAAAGGCACCTGTTAAGAGACGTGTATGAAGCGGATTTTAAACTCAAGGCTATCAGTCGCACAGTAGAACATCCGAATAGAGGAGCTGTGAGAGAATTCAGGATTAATGAATCAATGGTACAGAAGTGGAGGAAGCAATAGTGATATGCGATACCACTGATTTCAGTTCCCATCCGATACCAAGTAAAATTCAGGGTGGCATCGACGATACTGATCCGATACTTTGTACAAAAACTTAATGTTTCATTGCAATTCATAATACAATATATAATGACATTATGTAATTGTAATAATAATATAGTAATATAGCTTCATAATGATTACAGGACATCAGACTACTTGTTCTTATTGCTTAATAATGCAGAATAATACTATAGAAACAAAAACCTGAAGTTGTGTGCTATTTGAGCACGTTGCCTGCCTGCAGCACTAAAGGACTCCGCGAGAGATGTCTGTCTTGCCCTAGCAGCACCTGTCCCTCTCCTCCTCTTCAGTTTGCCTCAACATAAGCTCATCATATTCTGTGATATGATTTACTCTGAGGTGTTTGACGAGGTCAGTGATGTTGCCACAACACCTCACTGTCTTGCCATATGTAATGCAAACCACGTCTTAGCTGTTTGTGGAGGTAAAATACCTGCACAAATGACTCCGTTTACGCTCAGCCACTGTTGTGAGTGCATGACGCCAGTGGCTGCGACACATTTATACAGCCGTGTTTCACATATGACTATGAAAAGCGCAAGAGGAAGTAGTTCCTTCCAATTTAGACGATCCGAATGATATAGTTTCTTTCCACTGTGTTCCTTTTAATGGGACAAACTACAAATTTACCCCAGAGTAGTAAAATATAGATATTTTAATATGAGAATCGATTCTAGAACATAAATTACTGGTATTGGAAGAATCAATATTTCAATATCGATCCGCACACCACTAGGAAGCAAGAAGAATGAGCTGAGTAAAGTCTGACTTATCTGACTGCTTTGTTTGCTCTTGCTCTTGACGAAGGCGGTCGTACTTTTCTCCTCTCCTCCTCCTCCTCTCCCTTAGCTTCCCTGCTTAGCCTGTTGTGTCCTTGTCTAGTCTTGTGTTTTTTGTATTACTTTTCCCTGGAACACTTTCTCACAGTCTGTTCTCTACAACGTAAAAGAGAATTATAGATTTGATCTACTGGTCCCTGAATGCAATTGACACCCCTTTCTCAACGAGAAGTTTGGGCTTGGGTGAGCCTGAGTGCTGAAGATATCTACCTATTCGGAACGTCTTGATGCATTCTCAATCATCCAGGAAAGTAAATCTCCAAAAGTTGATTCTGTTCATCTGGATGTAGCGTTTTGTGGGAGAAACGTTTCGTCACTCATCCAAGTGACTTCTTCAGTCTCAGCTGACTGCAGGTTTCCCCAAATCTTATAAACAGTACATTACAAACAGTACAGTACATCACCATGGAGGAGAGGAAGGCACTCACATCACTTAGTGATGACAACAAGATTATCATCCTTCCGGCAGACAAGGGTAGGTGCACAGTATTGCTAAACCAGAAAGAAGATTTTGTCACTACTCAGTGATGAAAATACTTATGAGCCCCTGAAACGAGACCCAGGAAGTGACTACAGGAAGAGGGTGATAGACTGTCTGAAGCAGTTAGAACAAGACAAGGCTATTGACCGGACCTCATACCACAGGCTGTACCCAGGGGAGTCTACACCAAGTCTGTATGGTTTACCGAAAATACATAAACAGGGTGCACCTTTAAGACCGATTGTCTGCATGATCAACTCGGTCACCTATAACATCTCCAAGTTTCTGGCTTCAATCCTCAACCCCCTGGTGGGCAGCTCTGAACACCACATCCAGAACACCCTGGATTTTGTTGAGAAGGTGAGAGATGTCATTATGGAGGCAGATGAAACCATGGTCTCGTACGACGTTACATCTCTCTTCACTTGCATCCCAGTCACGGAAGCGTTGGAGGTAGTCCGTAAGAGATTACAGGATGACACCAACCTCAGCAACAGGACCACTCTCATCATCGACCAAGTGTGTTTGCTTTTGGAACTGTGTCTTCATTCCACCTACTTCACATACAAGGGTCAGTTCTACAGGCAGAAACATGGGTGTGCCATGGGCTCCCCAGTTTCACCCATCGTGGCCAATTTGTACATGGAAGAAGTGGAAAAGAGAGCTTTGCTATCCTACCCTGGAACACCACCAAGCCATTGGTTCAGATATGTGGATGACACCTGGGTGAAAATCAAATCTCAGGACGTACCACAATTCACGGATCACATTAACTCAGTGGACTGACACATCAAATTCACCAGGGAGAATATGAAAACTGGCAGGTTAGCCTTCTTAGACTGTGAGATTTCCATCAGTAATGGGGGACATCTAAAAGCCGACATTTACCATAAACCTACACATACGGATCAGTACCTAAGGTTTGACTCTCATCATCCACTGGAGCACAAACTGGGTGTCATCAGGACGCTACAACACAGAGCGAACACCATCCCCACTGACACAGCGGCCAGGGAGGCAGAAGAACAGCACATCAAGAAGGCCCTGAGTAAATGTGGTTATCCCAGCTGGACTTTTGTCAAAGCTAGGAAGGCACCTAAAGAAAGCTCCAGCCGATCCATTTACGTGAAAAGGGAAAGACCATCTCTGAATCGAGGAGGGGGCCTAAGGGTGCATCTTTCGCCATCTTACAATGCTGTGATTGCAGCCATTCCTCAACTCTCTGTGAATGGTACTCATGGCCATTGATCAGTGGGTTTTGGTCAGTGGTTGTTGATCAATGGTCATGAGAATTTGCATAATTATGATTAAGGAACTGACCTCCCAGCCCATTGTTCCTTCAGTGGGCTGGTTTCAGTCATTATGCAAATGTACTGTTTATAAGATTTGGGGAAACCTGCAGTCAGCTGAGACTGAAGAAGTCACTTGGATGAGTGACGAAACTTTTCTCCCACAAAACGCTACGTCCAGATGAACAGAATCAACTTTTGGAGATACCTATTCAGAACAATGATAACAGGGTTATTGCTGATTGGAGCTGGCTTGGCCCTGGCTTATCGAAGAATTAAGGAAGCGGAACTGGCTGTTCAAACCCCCACAAGGCTGCCCGCTGGGATTGAAATGATGGGACAAGGTGTGAGTTTCTCAAAATGGGCTCATTGAGTGCAGCACGGATAAGATCTTGGAGAAGCTTACGGCTGCGTTGAATACTCAGAATAAGACCTGAGTGAAAACTGGATTACATCTTAGAGGGGCTCACTCGGAATAACATCTTTGAGCGCAAATTGGATCACATCTTGGAGAAGCGCACTGTGGTCGTGTGTTCTCAGAAATCGGCTCTCTGAGCACAAGAATGACAACACCAACGAGCGTAAGTCTGATAACATCATGGAGAAGCTCATGGCTCTCCAACGGGAGATTGAGAGACCAGTGTCGGACTGTTAGAACAGCTTTGAAATTCATATGAGTTGTTCGCACTAAAGTAAAAACCACAATCACTTCATGTGGATACCCCTTCGGCGCCAGCTGCGGTCTCTAGGCTGGAGCTGAACAACAACACCCTGATAATGAACTGTTTTTAGACTGTTCTTCCCATTCTATGCAAGGCCACCTGGGTTGGCTGGAAGACTGTTTACTTAGCCTGGCATGGCGAAGGACACTGTCTCAGCTGAACTCTGGACACATACACACACACGCACACAGACATATACACATGCAGACATACACTCATCCCCCCTCCCCCCTCCAAACGCCTTCGACACTTATTCCCTTCCGATGCTGACGGTGGATCAAGGAGACCAGCGCATAGGCTGCAAGCCCGGATGTACTGTCTACATCGGCTGTCTCTCACCCTTTACCCACCCCTGTTGCTTGTCATGTGTTTCTTTGGTGTATTAAGAGTTTTGTCATGTGCTATGTGCAGAGGTGGGTTTTTTTTTTCTGTTCTCAAACTGATCTCCCTATTGAAGCTCAATCTGGGGGGGGGGGGTATTTTTTCTCCTTATCTTTCCTCATGTGGTGCATTTTCCATTGTTATACCTCTCTGACCTGTCTTCCCCATGTGATGTTTTTGTGTAATGTATGTATGGTCGGAGGGTAAGATGGCGCCGCCATTGCGTGCAATAGGTCGGCAGCCTTAACATGAAATTTCCCCTTGTGGGACTAATAAAGGTATATCAAAAAATGTCAGCCCATTTCCACTGGAAGTGCCTTTTGGTTAAACTGTCAGCAAGGAATTTGCATTTGCACTGTTACATTTTTATATAGCTTTAATGCACTGTTAGGAAATAAAATATATAATCTGAATGGTGATTAGTGTGTTTTATGAGAGGCCCAGATTTCAGTGTAAAACTAGGTTGCAGGCTGACAGGAAACTGCATACTTTTGCAGAGCATAGGACCAGAAAGTGAAACCAACTAGACTGTTTGATCGAAACTTAAAGTGTGATGTGACGTGAGAGCGAGTATATAAGTAACTAGGCTTCCGTTTGTGTTTCAGACGCGTGGGGTTGTGTGTGTTGTGTCCAGGTCTCCATATCCAGATATGTAAAATTAAAGATCATTTTAAAGTAATAAGACCACTTTTGAGCCGTGTCCTTTTTGGCCGTAAAGAATACAAAAGAACTGGGATTTAATACTTGGTGCCAGTGACCCGGATTCTTGTGCAGCTGAGGGGACTAATTTGGAACTTGAGGTACGATCTGATACGAGGTGGACAACAGACCTGTCTAAAAGAGTAAAAGTAAGCGCACAAGCCTGTTGAAAATTGTCCACATTGGATGAATTCTAAATTAGTTGTCCACCAAATTGATGATTGTTACCATTAAACTGGCTCAGTAGTGGAAATTAAACGTAATTGTAAAATCTGTTAAGTAGATTTCAGGTGACATGTCCAGGATCATTTTGGGTAATTAGAAATAAAGAAAAGTGAAGTTTGGGGATATTTGATGAAAGCTCATTGTTGTTAATACTGGGGTGGATTTTTAATTGTTGTTTGAAGTTGGTGTGTTATGTGTGTGTATGTTACGTCAGCCAAGAAAAGAGATATTAGGTTAAAATATTTGGTTAAGGGATTGGTTGGACTCAGGCACCAGATAATTCAGCTGTGGAATCCCCACAGTGGTGCTTTTAAATATATTTAAATAAATTTTAGGATGGGAAGTTGGACTTCCTATGGGTGCAAAATGTTCTGAGTGTGATGGCTCAATCTTGCGGCGGACGCGCTGCAATTTCCTCTTGACGACAGGGTCATCCGGGTGATACCTGCGACAGATAGGGACAGTCGTTAATAATCAGTGGTCAAGTACCACTTTTCTTGCACAGTTTGACCGACAGGGTTGGACCTGGGTGGTCCCGTTCGAACGTGATTGACAGGTAAACCTTAAGTAAAGCTTAATGGCGCAGACGGGATTCGAAAGCGCCCAGGAGTGGGGTTTCCGGTCAACTCACGGGGGACCACTTTTAAATTATCATAGGGCCTAGAAATTTGACCGCTATAGGTGAGGGCATTCCCAAAGCGGGTTGATTGACCAGCAAGGTTGGACCTGGGCTTAGAGGCTTTTAAATTAATCAAGGAAAAAGTTAAGTGTACCGGTACTGAGGTTTGGAAATTGTGATATGGAAATGGTGAATAATATCGGTTTTGAAGAGGTAATATGGTAATGGAAATAATTTATCTTGGCACTCAGTGGCAGTCTTTTGTTATATATATATAAATGTGTGAATGTATAAGTGAAGTGTAAAATTGTCATTTGGATGAATGTTTAAAGGTGCACATTGTTTTGAGAGAAAAGCGGTGTGTGTGAGACTATCGAAGTTTAGGGAGGTGCGTAATATGCTGATGAAAGTATTGTGTGAATGTTACAAAACTGAACTGAAAGAATGGTGATATGTGTGGAAAATTGTTAATTGTCCCGATGTCTGAAAGAACTCTGCTGAGCACGCTGAAGATTGTGATGTGAATGCTTGCAAAACCAGAGAGCTTAGTATATTTAAAAGTGTGTGTGTGAAATAAGGGTGTATTGTTTTTAGATCAAGACTTAGCAGAAGTACAGAGGGTTTATAGACTGTAAATATAAAAAACAAGAGTTTGATTAGTCTGTAGAAACAGGAAAGAGAGAAACAGAAAAATATGAGTCTGCATGGCTGTGTGTGTGAGAGAGGAAGTAGTGTGTGTGACAGGAACTTTGCATGCCCATAAAAGGAAACTGGCTGATGTGTGTAGTGTGAGACCAGAGAGAGACTTAGGAAGGAATGTGTTAAGAAAAAGTGATAAAATGAAATTAATTAAATGCTTTAGTGTGTTAATACAGGTGGACTTCCCTCAACCTGAAATCTTGAGTAAAGCGGCAAAATGATAGATTAACAGAATTGGGAGGAAAACAGGCCAGGTTTTGGCTAAAATTTTACAGCTTGACCTCTCACTTTGTCCCGACCCTGAGAAGAAGCTCAAAGGACAGTTAATCTCCTGATGAAGACCGACAGAACATCGTGGACTTGAAGAATTAACAGCAGGCAAAAGACAGTGCAACTGACCTATAACACTGAAGGGTCAAGCAGCAGCATGTATGAATACCACTGATGGAACATGAGTTTTGAATTGCAAGCTGGAAACTTGACAAGTGACATGACTGTTTGAAGGCACTGGATGTGATATTTGCCATGCTGGGAGTTAACCTAAAAGAAAAGACTGAAAAGATCAAGAGAGAAGTAACAGAGAAGAAGAAACAGCTGAGTTGGGCCTGTGTTGATCTGTGAGGCCCCACAGGAAACTATGAGAACAGTGAGAGACGTGAACCTGGACGTCATATAGTGAATGCATATGGGAAAATTGGATTGAAGGCTGAACTCATGAAAGTTTAGAAATGTCCACCACATCACAACAAAGAGGGAAACAAAAAAGGTAAAAATAAAGAGAGAAATTAACTAACAATTACATTAATGAATAGAAAACACACATATACAAATTGTTACATGTGAAATTATTTTTGGAAAGAATCAGATGTGAGATTGACATGACCACATAAACGCAATGAAGAACACGCCTACACTATCAATGTAAATACATAAAATAAATTGGTATTTCTGGCCGGAGAGAGAGAAGTGGGCTGTTTAAGCACTCATGATAATAATGAAAATGTCTAAGTTTGTCATTTTAGGTGCAAAGCAGACCTGGATCAATTTTCCACATGCAGCAGTCGGAAGAAAGTTATAGGTTAACATCACTGGAAACGTTCAGGCCAAGTTTCTGGTTGAACTGGCTGAAGACAAGGAATGCTGTTATTTAAGGTGGGAAATCAAAATTTGGGTTTGCAAACTTGGGGAAGAGAAACTGACTGCTTAAGTGGGAAAATTGTGAAGGAGTCTAAAACACTGCAAAAGAAATATATACAAAATCACACACACAAAGAGAAAATGCATTAACCTTAGAAATACAAGAGAGCTCATGAGGATTAGACAGCATGTTGAGCATGTGAGTCTGTTTATCAGTGTTAAAATAGTGTGAATTTAGCACACTTAAACCCTGAAGTTGAGGAATGACTTAGGAAGTTCCATGACAAGGGAGTGACATTGGTGAAAATGAAAAGTGATTAAAAGCTTAAAGTAGTTTTAAAATAGTGAATTGGAAGTGCTCTTGTGGCGATTGAATAAAACAAGTGATTACTCTAGGAAGAAAATAAAATAATTTAACAGTGTGGTGAGGTTTAAATATGCCTTTCTCTTGTCACGGTGAGTCCTGAGATATGACTCAGTATGCTAATTAGCTAAAATGAGTGGTGAGAAAGAAGCTTTGTGTGTGGCTGTGTGTGAGAGGCTTTCAAGAGAGGAAATATAGCAGAGACTGAGGAGGATTAATTGGTGAAATATATAATGGTAAAGTAACAGGACAATTAAATAAAGTGGTCAGGTCTGTTCAGAAGTGCAGAGTTGGACAAGAAATTTATAATTTAATGATGACACATTGTTATAACGTGTTTATATCTTATGCTAAATTTAAGTATGTTAAAGTGCTTAAAGGGGAACATTATTGTGTGCAAATTGTGTGGCTTTTAACAAGATTTTCTGTGTATTTAGCAGGTGAAACTATGTCAGTTGACCTCGGACTCTCAGTACGCTGTGGAATCTGAGGCCAACCACTAGATATGATGTGAGGAAAATGAACAGAGGGAGTAATTTAAGTCTGATTTCAGACTATGTAAGTATTGTAAGTTGTATGTATGTAAGTTCTATCTATGTAAGTTTTTTTTCCTTTTCTTTGTCTTTTTCACTACAAAGGGAGAGTGTTTCCTAGCGCTGTCTGTAGAAAACTGTACTGTTCTTCCCGCTGTAAACACCACTGTTTTGTTCAGAAAAAAACATTGCGTGTATTTTTTATCATAACTCTCGTTTTACCTGACCCATCGACACAATTCAAAACTGGTATGTAGTTTGAAGTCCGCACTTTCGACCCATGTCATGTGATTTTGACGCACCGGCGCATCCGGTGACCCCAGAGGTTAAGTGAAAAAGAAATTGATGGGGTTTTTGTACTAATAAAGTTGTTGTAAAGTATATTGTCTCACATCTATTATATCATCAGTTGTATCGTTATCACAAATTTTCAAATATATATCGTAATAAATACTTTTGGCCAAATTGCCCTGCCCTAGTGGCAAGTAATCTATTCAGATTACATGCTGGCAAAAGTAAACAGTGCCAGTAGGAACAAAAACAAACCATGTCTGGGTGGACACTAATTTAATCCAATTCAATTCAATTCAATGTTATTTATGTAGCGCCAAACTACAACAAGAGTCGCCTCAAGGCGCTTTATATTCTACAGTAGATTGTACAATAATAGATACTGAGAAAAACCCAACAATCATATGACCCCCTATGAGCAAGCACTTTGGCGACAGTGGGAAGGAAAAACTCCCTTTTAACAGGAAGAAACCTCCGGCAGAACCAGGCTCAGGGAGGGGCGGGGCCATCTGCTGCGACCGGTTGGGGTGAGAGAAGGAAAACAGGATAAAGACATGCTGTGGAAGAGAGACAGAGATTAATAACAGATATGATTTAATGAAGAGAGGTCTATTAACACATAGTGAGTGAGAAAGGTGACTGGAAAGGAAAAACTCAATCCCCCAGCAGCCTACGTAAATGGTAAAATGGCCTGTATTTATATAGCGCTTTTCTAGTCCCTATGGACCCCAAAGCACTTTACACATCCAGTCATCCACCCATTGGTGATGGGAAGCTACATTGTAGCCACAGCCACCCTGGGGCGCATTGACAGAGGCGAGGCTGCCGGACACTGGCGCCACCGGGCCCTCTGACCACCACCAGTAGGTGACGGGTGAAGTGTCTTGCCCAAGGACACAACGACCAAGACTGTCCAAGCCGGGGCTCGAACCAGCTACGTTCCAATTACAAGGCAAACTCCCAACTGTTGAGCCACGATCGCCCCTACGTCTATTGCAGAATAACTAAGGGAGGATTCAGGGTCACCTGGTCCAGCCCTAACTATATGCTTTACCAAAAAGGAAAGTTTTAAGCCTAATCTTGAAAGTAGAGATAGTGTCTGTCTCCTGAATCCAAACTGGAAGCTGGTTCCACAGAAGAGGGGCCTGAAAACTGAAGGCTCTCCCTCCCATTCTACTTTTAAATACTCTAGGAACAACAAGTAAGCCTGCAGAGCGAGAGCGAAGTGCTCTAATAGGGTGATATGGTACTACAAGGTCATTAAGATAAGATGGGGCCTGATTATTTAAGACCTTGTATCTGAGGAGCAGGATTTTGAATTCAATTCTGGATTTAACAGGAAGCCAATGAAGGGAAGCCAAAACAGGAGAAATCTGCTCTCTCTTTCTAGTCCCTGTCAGGACTCTTGCTGCAGCATTTTGGATCAGCTGAAGACTTTTCAGGGAGTTTTTAGGACTTCCTGATAATAAAGAATTACAGTAGTCCAGCCTGGAAGTAATAAATGCATGAACTAGTTTTTTCAGCATTACTCTGAGACAGGATATATACAGATACCATATTTCTAAGATTTTTAGGGCCGAGTATAATAACCTCAGTTTTATTTGAATTAAGGAGCAGAAAGTTAGGTCTTTAGTCACAGTTATGTAGATAATTTTCCTAGTTTATGTGAGGTAATGGTATTAATGACTAACAAAGTGCTTCTGGAATTACACTACAAAAACAAAACGAAGGGTGGCTTAAGACTTTTGCACAGTACTGTACAGTTGTCATTAACATGTATTTTAGCAACTGAAGCCAAAAAACATGTCAGTCTTTAGGGATGACTTTCTTGTGATGGCATTCTGAAGTTGTCAATCTGGGAAATTCACGTTTTCTTATTTTCATATTATCTTCTTTCTCAATCACCAGATTGTAGCTTAGTGCCAATACGCAAATATTTGCATGCTCAAGAAACTTTAAAGTGCACTGTAATTATCAAATACCAGTCTGATCTTTAAAATTCCCATTATACTAATAATCTAAATTCAAGGAATTTGTCATCATTTTGAATGCCTTCATTAAGAATTTTTGGCATCAATCTTTTAGCATAGTATCAGGTATGTGGGAAATAAGTTTTTATTTATTATTTATTTATTATTAATTTTAAAACAAGTCAACTTAAAACATTACAAAGTCAGTTTGAAACTGGAATGAATTTTTAATGATACACGATTTCCTTAGGAATTAATAAAGTATTCTGGTTCTGATTCTGATTAATTGCCTGGATATCCATCCATCCATTCACTTCCACTTATCCTTTTCAGGGTCATGGGGGGCGCTGGAGTCTATCCTAGCTGTCTTACGGCGAGAGGCAAGGTGCACCCTGGACAGGTCACCAGTCTGTCGCTGGGCTAACACATAGACAGAGACAACCATTCGTGCTCACATTCACTCCTGGATTCACACCTATGGTCAATTTAGTGTTTCCAGTTAACCCTCTGGGGTCGACGGCGCGTCACAATCACATGACCAATTTAAGACGACACAGCGACGAGATGCAGAGTCTCCATTTTAACTTGGGTCGAAAGTGCAGACTTCAAACTACATACCAGTTTTTGAATTGTGTCGATGGGCCACGTAAAACCAGAGTTATGATAAAAAATACACGCAATGTTTTTTTCTGAATAGAACTGTGGTGTTTACAGCGGGAAGAACGGTAAAAACAGCGTTTTCTATGGACAGCGCTAGCAAACACTCTCCAGTGAAAAAAGAAAAAGAAAAAACACCCCTTCCCTATTGGTGTTAAACTTTACCATGTCAGCCAATCAAAAAAATGATATGGCGACATGTGACATTTGGTTGTTTGGGAAGAGGGGGCAGATTTAGGAGTGACACCTGCAACGGAAAGCGGGCGAGCGAAAGAAAGAGAGAACGAGTTTTCATATGTGAGACATTAGTGACGTTTAGCGTGTTTGGAGACTATAGTTAGTGTGTTGTGTAGTTATTGTTTTGTATTGTGTGTCAGTTATACTGCTGAATGTCACATTTGCTCCAAAAAAAAAAGCCGTCAAAGGCAGATTCCAGTGTAAACGCTGTTCCCACATGGAAAACTGGACTAATGCACCTCCTGCAGTCAGACCTGCAGGGTTTAGGCCTGTGCTGTTCTCCTCTGTCTTATACTGAACACAAACAATGTTTTGGGACTGGCACAAATAATTTGTGTGCCTTCTTATTTGATGTAGCACACCTGATTGTTCTGTAAATAGATTCAAATGGTTACATAAAAAACGCCTGAGGCCTTGGCTGCATTTTTAGGTAAATAACACCATATAACCTTGTGGTTTGCAAAACTTGTGCATAATTTTTAGAAAGGTACAATTTCTATTTGCATTTCAAGTTATGAAAATGATTCGTTAAACATGTTTGTAGGTTTTACAGTAAAAAATTTAACTTTTTTCTACTGGGATTTTGATTTTTTGTCTGGATTTAGATCAATTGTGCTAATATAGTATACCAAAATGAAAAAAAAAAACCCCTCAAATTTCAGTTATTTGAGGTTGTGCTGAAAATAATAATACCAAACAAGGCAAGATAAACAGTTTTTAAAGGTGAAATATAGAGGTAAAATCAAAAGTAGTCAAAAACAGCTAATTATACCCTGGACCCCAGAGGGTTAACCTAACCCCGCTAACCTAGCCTTGATAGCTGTATATAGCTGCTAAATCTGCAGTTAGTCACAGTTATGTAGATAATTCTCTGCAGTTAAGTGTCGAGAAATGCTAAGTCTGCTTTTCTCTAAAGGTTCCACTGTTCCAAAAAACAGAAGGGCAAGTTGAATATAAGATTATCAACCCTTATGATCAGCATAAAAATGATAAATTTTAACATCACCTCAACCTGTGCACTTCCTTCCCAGAGTAAAAAGAACAAAGCAGAGTAGGAGCCATTGAGATGATCCACGATTTGCCCTGCCACACCTGCATCAAGAGTTGGGTTGTGCAGACGAGCGAGTAAGACATCTCCCCCACAATTCTTTGGATGGCCCTGGAAGTCATGAATTTTGATCAGAACCTCCAGCTTATCCCCAATATGCCACTGTTCCCCTTCTCTCCCTGGAAGAATGGTGAAGGTGCTGTGTGCTGGATCACTGGTTCTGTTCATGGACACAGGTGATGGTAATGGTGGAGTTTCAGGCCAAGCAATGGACTGTAGTAGGAGGTGTTCTTCATGAGCATCTGTACCAGAAAATGGTTGGAATTTACAGTTGTAATGCATCTCAGAAGGTGTGGTGAACGGGGAAACACTTGGGATGATGACGATGGTGTTCGCTTTCTTCAAGAACTGGAAAAGAGAGAGATTAAAGACAACAACAAAAATACATCAGACAATTTAAGTCTGCTTCATTTTTAGTCGTTAATTGCATAATGAAGGATTCGTATTGCCATTGCATTTGCTAGTCTATGAGTTAATGCAAATGTGTGATGCATGGCGCCTCTGTATTCAAAAGAATATGTGAATCACAAAACGAACATGTACAAAATAATCCAATTCAAAAATGTGAGCTTGTTCCATTATCAGAGTTATGATAATGGAACAAGAGTGTTATTTCAAAGTCAAAATTTTACATTTTAAAATGTATTACCTACAGGAGTAAATTTCATAGATATTTAACACAATTTAATTTACCGGTATTCATTTTCCTAAAGATTTTTGTATATATATATATATATTTTTTTTTTTTGTATATACGTTATTATATAATAATGTATATATAATATATAAATAAAATGCTACAATGCCTACAATAAAAACAAACAAACAAAAAAAACACCCATCTCGCCCCTGTGGGCGGTTTATCCTTCAAGCTCGGGTCCTCTACCAGAGGCCTGGGAGCTTGAGGGTCCTGCGCAGTATCTTAGCTGTTCCCAGGACTGCACTCTTCTGGACAGAGATCTCCGATGTTGTTCCCGGGATCTGCTGGAGCCACTCGCCTAGCTTGGGAGTCACTGCACCTACTGCTCCGATTACCACGGGGACCACCGTTACCTTCACCCTCCACATCCTCTCGAGCTCTTCTCTGAGCCCTTGGTATTTCTCCAGCTTCTCGTGTTCCTTCTTCCTGATGTTGCTGTCATTCGGAACCGCTACATCGATCACTACGGCCGTCTTCTTCTGTTTGTCTACACTATGTCCGGTTGGTTAGCCACCACCATTTTGTCCGTCTGTATCTGGAAGTCCCACAGGATCTTAGCTCGGTCATTCTCCATCACCCTTGGGGCATCTCCCATTTTGACCTCGGGACTTCCAGGTTATACTCGGCACAGATGTTCCTGTACACTATGCCGGCCACTTGGTTATGGCGTTCCATGTATGCCTTGCCTGCTAGCATCTTGCACCCTGCTGTTATGTGCTGGATTGTCTCTGGGGCATCTTTACACAGCCTGCACCTGGGGTCTTGCCTGGTGTGATAGACCCCAGCCTCTATGGATCTTGTGCTCAGAGCTTGTTCTTGTGCTGCCATGATTAGTGCCTCTGTGCTGTCTTTCAGTCCAGCTTTGTCCAGCCACTGGTAGGATTTCTGGATATCAGCCACCTCCTCTATCTGCCGGTGGTACATACCGTGCAGGGCCCTGTCCTTCCATGATGGTTCCTCGCCTTCCTCCTCTTTCTTGGGTTTCTGCTGCCTGAGGTATTCACTGAGCACGCTGTCAGTTGGGGCCATCTTCGTGATGTATTCGTGGATGTTTCTTGTCTCATCCTGGACTGTGGTGCTGACATTCACCAGTCCCGGCCCCTTCCTTCCGCTTAGCGTACAGCCTCAGTGTGCTGGACTTGGGGTGAAACCCTCCATGCATGGTCAGGAGCTCTCTTGTCTTTATGTCAGTGGCTTCTATCTCCTCCTTTGGCCAGCCTTTTACCCCAGCAGGGTACTACGCAAGTAACCCTGGGGGAAGGGGTTACATGAATAGGATGAGGGACCTATGGAGATATATATATATATATATATATATATATATATATATATATATATATATATATATATATATATATATATATATATATATATATATATACACAAAATGTGGACATCACATTTTGAGCTGTCTAGACCAAAACACTAAGGGCGAGATAAAAATTATGTATGATTGTGATTATACATGCATGATTATAGGTGATATTATTTATTTAACACACATTACTGTAATATTGTGTTATATTACAGTAATGTTTGTTTAAATAAGTGAAATAAAAACAGCACATCGATAGTGACAGTAATAGTGCTGACCTTGACCCCAAACCATCAGGGCTCCTGATGGACGTCATTCTATGTCATTTCGGCACCTGTAGCTTTTAACCCTTTAAGACCTACCATAGAACCAAGTCCGCCAGAGCTTTATATTTTTACATGCTGCAGTGCCATTTCTGGGAGCATTTCAAGTTGCTATACATCGATACAACTGTTATAGCCCAAATTTTAATAATATGTATGCATCAAGTCCATAGTAACTACATAAATTGCAAAAAGGTGCAATAAACTACAAAAAAATTGAAAATCATTTTTGTTTTTTGTTTTTATATATTTCTACTTAGAGAAATTTAAGAGGTTTATCCCTCAAAACTTTAAATACAAAAAAGTTGCTAAAAAATAGTTGACAGCAACAGCAAATTTATTCTGAGTGTCTCCATAGTTTTATTTTTGAGATACACCAATTTTTATATACTGTAGAAAAAACAAAAATAAATATTATAATGCAAATTTGAAAAAAAAAAACAGCATATGCATCAAAATAAACTATTTCCAGCAGTGCAATATGAGTCCTAAGCATCCCAGAAACGACACAGAAAGTTATAAAGTCAAACATAACTTTTAAAAACACAAGGCCCCGATAGTAAAAAACTACATTTCCGCAAAATGACGTCACTTCCGGTTTCGGGCAGGTCATGGCGGACATGTGATAGTTCACGATGATGGACGTAGGAAGTGTTATGAACAGCTGATCGGATCGGCAAAGCGTGTTTCTGGAATATTATGTTTTTGTTGCTGCAAGCGCTTTTTATGCAGTTTTTGCAAAGCTATATGTGGAAGGAAACTGTGACCTAGGACAAGCTGATGGCATAATTTGTAAGTACAACTCCTCCGGTTTCATATGCAAAAAAAAATTATTGTGCTAGCTTACGTGGTTGCAGTGCTACCGGGATTTAAAAATAGTTATGCAAAATGGAGCGTGCCCGCTCCGACCGGCTTTAAAGGGTTAAAGCAGTGTAATTTGAGTCATAAGCATCCCAGAAACTATTCAGAAAAGCATGAAGTCAAACATGACTTTTAAAAACACCTGTACAGGCTTATAAGGCGTATAAGTAAAAAACTAAATTTTCTGCGAAAATGACGTCACTTCCGGTTTTGGGCAGGTAATGTCGGACATGTGATAGTTCGCGCTGACCTCTATTCCAACCTAGGAAGTGTTACGAACAGCTGATCGGATCGGCAAAGCCTGTTTCTGGAATATAATGTTTTTGTTGCTGCAAGTGGTTTTTATGCAATTTTTGCAAAGCCATATGTGGAAGGAAACCGTGACCTAGGACAAGCTGATGGCATAAGATGTAAGTACAACTCCTCCGGTTTCATATGCAAAAAAAATTATTGCGCTAGCTTACGTGGTTCCGGTTCTACAGAGATTTAAAAATAGTTACGCAAAACGGAGCGTGCCCGCTCTGACCAGCTTTAAAGGGTTAATGGAAGCAGACATTTTACAAATTCCTGCCCTTCCCCCAGGTCTACATTAACTACTTAACTATGTTTTTGGCCCACACACACACACAAGTACACGTGAATCGGAAATGCTCTCAGGTGTGCTGTTCCTAAGTTCTTGAATTGTTTTGTGTCTTGTTGTATGTGTAATAAAATGAATAAATAAATAATTAAAGCCAAGTCCTCACCGCCAGAATGTCCATGATATATATTATCAAGATGCATACAAATATAGCCAAGAAGAGGAAGATGCAGCCACACTTTGGAAGGCCAGTGCAGACCTGACTTTTACAGACTTGAACCTTCATGGTTGGAGAACAGCCACTTGCCTGCGGTGTAGTACAGTGATGATGTCATCTGCAAGACGTGAACAAATAAAAATGGTCATGTCATTCAGCTGAATAATCCAGTCAAATAAAAATACAAAAACATGTGAGTTTCATGTTTTTTATGTTAGGCCATGCAGAAAATGCAATATGATGCATAACATTGTCTCTCCCTCTCTTACACAAATGAAGTAATATACAGTAATTTATATGTGTCTGTGTTTCTTTGTGTTTTGCTTCCACGGAGTCACACTTTATTATAATTATTTTACAGTGGGCTTATAGTCCACTTGACAAGGAATACTGTCAATGCCAACAGATGGGTGGGACTTGAACACAGGACTCTGGTGAAAGGTTTAACAAGTTCATTTACAAAATAAGATAAGATAACCTTTATTAGTCCCACACGTGGGAAATTTGTTTTGTCACAGCAGGAAGTGGACAGTGCAAAAGTTATATAGCAAAATTAGAATACAATAAGAATAGAATAGAAATAAGTAAAATAAAATACTATATACAGTAGAATAAATAGAATAAAATATACAATAGGATAAAAATAGAATGCAAATGCTTTATACAACTGAGTAAAAAATACAACTTTTTCAGAAAAAGAGTATTGCACTTAGAGAAAAAGAGTATTGCACTTATCACAGTTAACAAAGCAAAGGCAAGAAGTTCAGTCAGTGAAGCCCAGATTCCAAGCAGAAGATGCAAAGTTAAGGTACTTACAAAGATGAAGGCAGAGCAAAGCAGCAAATGAGAGAGCCCACTTAAAGATCTGTGGTTTGTTCAGCGATCTAGCAAAGCCACTTCAAGCAGTAAACGTAGGTGACCAGACTGTCAACTGGTGAGCTCCGGCAATTACCTCCAGGTATGTCAGATATGTGGAAAAGGGGCGGGAACCCAGGAAAAGTCCCGCCTATGAAACACAAGGCTGGGTTAACTAAAACACAAAACTCAAACTAGAAAAAGTTGCATTTCCTGTGAAAATGCTGTCTGAATGCCTTGCAGTGGAATTGGAAAACAGCAGAAGAAGGAGAACTATCTGTTGAAAACACTGTGTAGAAGCTGAACTCTTTGCTGAAAACTGCTTTATTTGAAAGGGTACACTGAACAGTGTCACTAAAGCAGAGTGCATGCAAGCACAGCAGAAGTGTGCTAACAACCACAAGTAGGATTCAAACCTGCTCCAATAGATCTCACAGGAGCTGCTTATCTCACTGAGCCAAAGCAGTTCTTCTCCCAACGAGCGATATGATGAGAGAAAAAATATGCAGGGGGCCGAAGAAGCTGAATTGTTGTGAAAAGAGGTGAAGAAGCAGAACTGTATGCTAGAAACAGGTGAAAAGGCTGAAATTGTGCTGAAAAGAGGTGAAAAAGCTGAAATTCTTCTGAAAGAGCAGAAGAGGCTGAAGTTTTTCAGCTACTCATTGAGCCAAACTGGTTCTCACGTAACTGAAAAAAGGTGAAAAAGCTGAAAATTCTGATTAAAAACAGCAGAAGAGGCTGAGATTTGTGCTGATAAGAGGTGAAAACACTGAACTTTCGGGTGAAAAGAGGCAGAACAACCTGGTTCTGCACAATGTCAGTCCACCAATCGGAGGTACTGCTTCTGTCTGCTTCATCAGGCTGTGTACTTCTATGTATTTCTGCCATGGTGCGTTTACAAGAATCTGAGGTCCATATAAGAATAAGAATACGATAACCTTTATTAGTCCCACACGTGGGAAATTTGTTTGACATTAGAATAGCTGTTAAAATCATAAAACTTTGCTGAATTGTAATAAATTAACAATATGAATTACTGGTCCGTGATAGTGTATTAATTTGTAGTGAAAAAAAAATGTTGACCAAGGTGGAATCGAACCCTCGACCTTTGGGCTGTAGACCCATGTCATTACAAACTGCGCCACTGGCAAAGGGGGCGGGCACTTGGAAAACAGAGTGATGTGCAGTCACAATCAGATCGCAGTGAGAGGCGAAAAACGCCGTTTTTTGCTGTTACAAAACGTCGTGTAACTCAAAAACTAGGTGGGATAGCAGCATACTTCTTGTACTGGTTGAACTAGCAGACTTTGGTGTACTTTGACTGCGATTTTCATTGCTCTTTGTACCGCCGACGCGGAGATATGACGAGAGAAGAAACGGCTTTATTTTCAGAGTTTGAAAACTGAAAGAACAGATTTCCACCCCTCAAACAAACGTAATTCATGGTCAAACGGTAAGATGACTGTAAAAACTGCTTCGACCGTGAGTGTCAGCAGTATCTGAAGATGAATTGGCACAAGCCTCATGTCTTAACTTCGCTTTGTTAAGGAGATATGATGATTTGAAAATGCCTCTCATTAGAGAATTCCAGCTGTCATTTTGAACAAATTCTCCATTGACTTTCAATGGAGAGTTTTCAGACCTTGTGTTGGTCTGAGGCGATTTGATAAAAATCTGTAACTTCCACAACAATGATAGTGACATTTTCTGAAAGCCAGCAAAAATCCCCATGTTTTGATGTATAAGTTGTGGAGGTTGAGTGAAAATTGAGTGAGTGGCAAGAAGTTGTTCAGACATGAAGAGAAACTTCAGAAAGGACAAGTGCTCACTCTGACTTAATTGCATAGCAACCATAACAACGCATGTATTTTCTGAAAAATCACAATGATCCAACTGAAGACTTAAAGAACGATACAATTAAAACGGTAAAAGATATGAAAAAGACGATTTAGACATGAATAGCCCAATAATTTGAGAACATTTTAAAGTTTGAATGGAGATTCTACGTAAAAGTATGAGGAAGTAGTTTCAAAGACAAGCAAGTTTTAGCAGAATTGTGGAAGTTCTCCATTCATTTCAATGGGACAAATTAAAGGAAAAAAGTGGTATTTTTTTTTCCTCATCAGTGTGCTTCTGAGCTTCTTTTTCTGTTTTTGTCAAGGAGTTATTTGTGGATTGTAGCACCTTTTTGAGTGCTGAGTTGGCCAGCACCGCTTGAACTTTCAGACTCAATAAATATCTGAAAATTACTCATTGCCTGTGTAACAAGTTTTATAGTATTACAGTTGTGATGTAGACAGTGACTATTTTAATCACTTAGTTAGAACTGATCTTTTCATGTGGGCGTGGCTACTCCTCTGCATCTGCCCATCTATGCATCAGATAATAAAACAAACTGTCAACTGGGGATGGGAATCGAAAACCGGTTCTTGTTGAGAACCGGTTCCCACTGTTTTAATTCCTTGGAATTGTTTGCCATTTCCAGTCGCTTTGAATGACATTGCATTATCATTTACCCAGCAGGAAACATGGCGCCTAAGCAGCACAAACACTCAAAAGTTTGGTTATACTTTACGAGACAGGATGACAACAGGGCAACTTGCAATACTTGCAAAGTAGATATTTCATCAAACGGAGGAAACACTACGAATATGCTAAAGCATTTGCTCATAAAGCATGCGATAACCTTAAATGAATGTCATGTTTTTGATCCGCTTCGGACTAGTGAATCTCAACCCAGCAGTGACGGTAACAGTTGTATGTCCTCTCCCGTTAATACGGCAGGTAACTAATCAAATAACATTCCATATTATGTTAGCAGGATTTGCCTCATTGCAAAAACCTGCTATTACTGTGCATTGCATTTAGATGCCCATGACGAAAGACAGACAGAGTCTGGCTGGCTCAGATGCTGGCAGTTCTCGCTTCAGTCTACCGGTAGCTTCTCCTTTCACAGAGGCAGGGAAAAGTAAAATGACACAGGCCAGGACAGACGAATGTCACCGAGCAGTGACTAAGTTTGTGGTAAAAGGCTTGCACCCATTTGCCACAGTAGATGCCCCCAAGTTTCGGTAAGTGAATGTGTTTAATTGTAGGCTAAGTCAGGGAATGTCAAAGTTTCATGTTTACCTCTTACCACATGTTTCATCTGTTTCCATTTCTTTGTCTTTTAGAGAAATGATAAAGACTCTGAACCCTAAGTACAAAGCCCCAATAAGAGACAGTTTAACCAACAACTTGATCCCTGCTTGGTATGCGGTCAAAAAGGCAAATCTGATTTCTGAGCTCAAATGTGTTGAAGGCAGCCATCACTGCAGATAGATTGACAAGTTTTAGTCAAGACCATTACCTCACAGTAACGCTGCATTATGTCAGGAATGGCCAGGCTCAAGAAAAAGTCCTCAAAACCAAACCAGTGTACCAGGCACAGACAGAGACAGCTGTAGGAGATTGATGAGATTGTAGATTGAGTAAGGTATCAAAGACAAGGTTGTGGCAGCCAGTGTTGATAATGCGGCCAACATGGATGTAGCTGTCAAAAAGCTTCAAATTCTTAAGTTTCCATGCTTTGCACACACCCTGAACCTTGGGCGCTCAGAAGCTCTACAACTGTCCTCCCATTTCCAATTGGGTGGCAAGAATTCGCTCTGTGATTGTATGGATGAAGAGGCCCCACATGGCAAAAGTGGTCCTGAAGGAGAAGCAAGAATTGCTCATTAAGCATAGTAAATAGTTTCTTTTAAGATTGTGTACATCATTAGATCATGATCAAATTAAATTCATAAACTAAGATAAGGAATATTACATTAGCATTTAAATTGTGGATGTGTTACCCCTTAGAGCTGCCCAAGCATATGCTGCTCCTAGATGTAAAGACCAGACAGAACTCTCTGTATTTGATGATAGAAAGATTCTGCAAGCAGTTTCCTGCCATCCAGGCTGCAGCCATCGATCCACGGATAAGAAAGTCCATGGAAAAGGAAAGGTGAGTAGTACTGAAAAATAATGATAATATGGCTTAACATGGACTCAGGTTTTATTTTTGTTTGTTTTATGAACCATATCTGTTGTATTTTTGTTTTGTTGATTTAGCAGACTGGCTAAAATGGGCAATGATGACTTAAGAAAAGCAGAAGAGTTTGTGGTGCTCATGCGGATGCACTACACCTCCACACTAGCAGTTTCCAGCGACAAAAGTCAGATTATGATGAGATTTTGCCCATCCTACAACAGCTACAGCAACACTAGACCGTACAAGAAGATGACTCTGCCTTCACACACTGTAAAAAGAAAATAGGTGAACCAACTTAATTGAATTGTTTCAATTGGTAACACCTAATTTAATTAAGTTCTTTGAAATGAAGTTAATACATTAGATAAATCAGTTGTGCACTCTAATGTATTAACTTCATTTCAAAGAACTTAATTAAATCAGGTGTTACCAATTGAAACAATTCAATTAAGTTGGTTCTTTTTTCAGTGCAAGGAGCATAAAGGAGAACATTTGGAAAGATCTTTCCAAACAATACCAGGTTCAATTGATGATTTATTTATCATAAATAAAATGAAAGTTATAAATACTTAAGGATAGTTATGATGTCACATTTTACTCCGTTTTAAAAATTTAAGGATGCTGATATCCAGAGATTCCTGGAGGAGGCTACCACACACAGAGGTGGAAAGTAACGAATTACATTTACTTGCGTTACTGTAATTGAGTAGTTTTTTTGCGTATTTGTACTTTTTAAAGTCATTTTTCAAGTCTGTAATTTTACTTTTACTTAAGTATATTTTTTAAAAAGTATTGTAGTTCGCTACGTTTTCAATCACACCCGTTACTGAGTAAATTAAAAAAAAAAACAAACAAAAAAAAAAAAACATTGCGCTTCGGAAATACTGCAGGGAATGATGGGTAGTAGAACAAATTGGCGCTAAGGCCACGTTAAAGATGGAGTCTGACATCGGTGTTACGGATCCAGTGAAAAATGAAGCCCCATTGAATTCTGCTGACCCTGAACTCGAAGAAACGGATGTGAGCCCCTGGCCGTATTTAAGGGACCATTTCGGCTTCAAGTGCAAGAAAGGCAACAGCTTTATTATGCAGTGTACGCTGTGTTTGCCCAGAGAGACCGAGTTAGCAGCTTTTAAAAATTCCACATCAAACCTGCGCAAGCATGTAGAGGTAAGTTAAATACAACTCGTACCGTTATGGTAGTAAAAAGGCTGTGCTCAAATTAATCACATTAAGTTAAGACATCTGTGAAGAACACAGCTAACGTTGGTTGGTACTAGCAACTTGCTGTAATCGACACGTTGTTGTCCACGCAACTTACATTTTTTACTGGGTTGGTAAATTGCCAAAAGAAAATGTGTTTACCTACGTTTTTCCTGTTTGTTAATAATAATAATTTATTTTAAAAAAATAGTTAAATTAAAGACAGAAGCGGCTACTTTCTTACTTAACCCACATATGTTCACACTGCAGGCAAAAGAATAACAGAACGCTCACTTACCTTAGATTAGTCAAAGACAGCTGACTTCTGTTACTTGTTAATTAGCACTTGCAACCTCCCGTTAACTAGCCTGTTACTGTCCAATAAAAAAAAACACTAGGTATATTGGTATAATTTACCAGCGGTAGCTATGTAATGCATTGATGTCTTATTAGGGACGTCAAAAAACTTCCTCTCAAACTTAACACTGGCCTGCCTGCCTCAGCTGCCTGCGAGCGTCTCTTTAGCTGTGCTGGACTACTGTTCACTGCAAAGCGAGCAAGGATGAGCTCTACTAACTTTGAAAATCAACTGCTCCTCAAAATTAACAGGAAGTTTAGAGAGTAACACTCTAGGATGGACACAAAGGAACTTTAATCTAGAGGTACAGTAAGGCAGGGCCAAGTTTAAAAAATTAAAAAACATTTTTAAAGCAGCTGCCGTTCAGTTCAGTACTTGTTCTCTTATTTGACAGTTTAGAACACATTCTCATGTGAAAGAATGATATGGTTTTGTATTGAAAACACTGTGATACCTGACAGTTTGGTTGATTGATTTGGTGACCATTATCCATTTTCATGTATAGACTTGCAGTTTAACTGCCACTGCACTTTAATTTGTAAAGTTTTTTCTTTTCATTAAAAAAGAACTACTTTGAGATTTATATCCCACTGTCTTTTTTTGCACTACTCAGAAGAGGCTGTCCTCCTGCTGACAGAAAAGTAACTATGTAACTTTTACTCTGAGTACATTTTAAATGAGCTACTTTTTACTTTTACTTGAGTAAATTTTTAGACAGGTAATTTTACTTGTACTTGAGTAAAATTTCAGCAAAGTAATAGTACTTTTACTTGAGTAAAATATTTTAGTACTCTTTCCACCTCTGACCACACACACACGATTGACACTTCCTAAACACACACTGACTTGGGAGGATAACGCAATGATCCTGCTTCGGTGGGAGCTCCAAGACTCTCTTAAGTAGCTCCCCCGACGAGGCCTGATCAGCAGCAGGTGTGTGGCTTCGGGTGTGGCCAGTCTGCCAGGAGGGCCACACCCATCAGGCCTGAAGGCGCCCGCAGAAACGCATACACACATCCGCAAACAGGGAGGAGAGGGACAGCAACACCAAATATACATACAATATAACAAGTCCATGACTGCTCAGGGTCCTGGGTCACTCCGACCCAGGACCCTGACAATTTCATATTATACTAATGATAAAATATACTAATACAGTGGGATGCAAAGGTTTGGGCAACCTTGTTAATAGCCATTATTTTCCTGTATAAATCATTGGTTGTTACAATAAAAAATGTCAGTTAAATATATCATGTAGGAGACACACACAGTGATATTTGAGAAGTGAAAAGAAGTTTACTGGATTTACAGAAAGTGTGCAATAATTGTTTAAACAAAATCAAGCAGGTGGATAAATTTGGGCACCACAAAAAAAAAAGAAAGAAATGAAATAAATATTTAGTGTATATCAATGTGTGTGTCTCCTATATGATATATTAAGGGGTGCCTTTGTCTGGACGTGCTTCCCATCCAGAGCTCCACAGCAGAGAGGGAAGTTCCAGCGCTCCTGGAATCCCTCTGTGATGGACCGCCAGTCTCCAGGTGAAGAAACAGCCATGAAGTCGTCCAGTAGACAGTCCCAGATGGCCGTCGCTGCCTGGGGGGTGATCTGGCACACCGTGGACACACCGACTCTGAAACTGAACGTGATGGTCCTGAAGGAGTCCCCGGTGGCAAGGAACCTGGACAAAATTGTTCAAAATTAGTGTTATGTGTACTGCAGTTACAAAATACATTATTCAAATTCCAAAATACTTTTCTGATGTCAGATTTAAATTATAAAACATTTTGTAATTACAAGGATAATTACATAATATATATTAGATATAATATAAAACAGTCGGTTGTGTTTTGTTTTAACTTTAACATATCATAATTTGATTGGTAGCAACTTTTACCCCTACAGTGAGCCAATCACTCTTAATTCCTAGACATGTCAATCAGGTAGGAATGAAGTAAGACATTAATAGAAATAAAGAGTTGTATGTTGACATGTAGCCCTTTCCTTGCTTAAATCATTGTTAATATTTTTGAAAAATTAACCTGTGATAAGACATAGCTTATCAAGATAGAATATGCTAGATAGAACCATATAACTAAAGATGAACCAAACTGTTCACAATTTTATCTAGCTCTCAGTTTTAAGAAAGGCTGGTGACCCCTGTTATAAAGTCTGACAGCTGCGGGGATTATATACAAATATTCAACCATACCAGAATTAAACCAGGTCTAAAGAAAAAAAGAAAAGAAAAAAAAAGCAGTGAGTATCTAGAGGATACTAGAGGATACTCACTGCATTTCTCACTGTATTTAGAGGATAAACTATTTTAGGTTTAATACTTAGTTACCAAGAAACTGTATCACTGTCAGAGAAACGAAAGAAAACGAAAGAAAAACTAAATTAAAACCAATGATGCCTATCAAATTCTTTCCACGACAAAGAACTTTGCCAAGACATGCCATGACTTTAGCCAAACAGGACACACCCACAATGTTTGCTTTTGACTTTTATGTCCTCCCCTGCTGAGTAGTGAATCCGGTAAAGGGGAAGTGGAAAGTTTTAGGCTGACTCGACAACTCATTAAAATGATTATAAAACTGTTAAACTGTTAGGTAGGCAGGGAATTCCCTTGTGATGATGCCAGGGCAGAGTTGGTGAAAGAGAAACTAAAGAGGCAAAATAAAAACATAGAACCAAAACAGAGACAGCAGATCACCTGAGGCGTTTTGACAAACACATCATCTGCAATTTTTCTCGTCATGTCAACAGGTCAGTATTAGATTTAAATAAAACTGCATGAAATATGAATAGAATAAGCAATTTTCAGCTGCTTCCTCGGCACAAAGGGTCACCACATAGCATCTGTACATGTTTGAGTTTGTACACTGAATGCCCAGCGTGATGCAACCCCAGAGGAGATTTGCACCTCTGTCTGTAATCAAACCAGCAACCTTTTGCTTGCCAAGCAAATTTATATAGATAAGAGAAATTTTGGTGTGTGTGTTGGATTGTGATTCTCAGTGTAATAATACAGTGGACAGAATAAGTGCAAGTTGCTTAGAAGTTTGTGGAAATTGTATTTTGTATTTTCAAACTAACAATCTGAAGATATTGTACCTCTGTTTTGACCAGATTCTTTTGAACGTCTTACAAAAATGGATGATTATGAAGAAATTCTCCTCAAGAAGCTGAAAGGACTGGTTACAAATGTCAAATGGAGCCCAGAGAAGGTCACTATCTTATTTAATGCTCTTTTGCAGCGATTTGAGTCATCAACAAGTGACAACTCCAATTTCTTCACATGGATGATAAAAATGTTGTACTGCATAGAGATTCACTTTATTACTTCAGACTGGAAAAATGAAGATGGAAAAACACTTCTGGACCTAGTCAAAGAAGAAAGTGTAACAGATGAAAACTTGAAGGAATATTTAGCCAATGACAGAGAGAAGACTTTGGATAAAATCATTGACGAAATCCGCCAAGAAAAGTTGAACCAGGTTGATGAAAAGCTTTTAAATGATGTCAGAGATATTGTATCAACAGTTAATGAAGGGCGTGATATTCCTGAGGACGGCTCACAGAAGAGTGAACTGAAAACCATCTTAAAGAAGCTCTGTTTGGCAGTGGAAAAAACAAAAACTAAAAATATTAAAATGCCATTTCGGCCACGACTGACACAGATGGTGAGCTGGTGTCTGATGGCTCTTTCAGAAACAGGGTGATTGATTCAGATCGGCACAGGAGAAGGGAAGTCCTGCATCGTGGCCATGTTTGCAGCTTTTCGAGCACTGAGAGGAGAAAAAGTCGACATCATTTCGAGTTCATCAGTTCTTGCAGAGAGAGATTGTAAAGAATGGAAAGGATTTTATAAAGAGTTGAATATCACTGCAGATTATAACTGCAACAAGCTTGAGGAAGAATTAAAAAAGTGCTATGAGTGTCAAGTTGTTTACGGCACTGCGCAAGACTTTGCTGGAGACTGGCTTCGGCACCACTTCCATAGGATGGACATATTAGGGCAGAGGAAATTCCAGTGCGCAGTAGTGGATGAAGTGGATTCCCTGATGCTAGACAAGGGTCATCATGTCGTCTATTTAAGCAGTAACATGCCTGCTTTACAGCATCTCAACCCACTCTTGGCATGTATATGGGCCACTGTTAATCAGTACAAGAAAACTGGCACAGATACAACAGTAGGGTCAAAATATCCTTTTTATCAAGTGCTGGAAAACATGATGAGCAAAGTTGTTGATGAGTCATTCATTCATCAGATAGCAGAGGACACAGGTATACTGTCAAAAGGATCAGTCAAGGATCTGAGAAAGAACCCGAGTCTCTTAAACGAAATGACTAAAAGTGCGACTGCTGACCAGCTGGCTGAGTTCTTTAAAATGATGGAAAGGAAATTTCCATCTTGCCAGTTTGCTCTCCACCATATAACTAACAATGGTGAAATACAGGAACTTTGCAAAGAGCTGCAGAGTGAACATGAGGAAAGAAGAAGAGTGTCACTGCTTTTACTTGATGGTGGCTTCTGTCAGTACATGTACTCTGATCACAACAGTGTGGTGAGAGCTGTAGAAGAGGAAGTAAAGAGATCAATTCATTTTACACCATGTGAACTGAACCAAGCTAAAAGCAGCTGCTACATCCCAGGCTTCTTTTCAGAGCTGGTCAAATCTAAACTAAAAGTCTGGATTGAAAATGCATTTGAAGCTCAAGTCATGACAGAGGACGATGAATATGTGATGGAGAAACATGGAATCGTGCCTGTGGACTACAGCTGCACAGGGGTTGTTGAAAACTACATGAAGTGGGATGATGGACTGCAACAGTTTATTGAAATGAAACATATTCATAAGTCAAAGATGAGTGACATGACAGCCATCACAAACTACATCTCTAATGTGGGATTGCTTCAAAAGTATAAAAACCAGTTTGGAAGTCAGATCTATGGGATGTCTGGAACTCTTGGTCAAGAAAAGGAGACTGAGACTTTGCAAAAGATTTATGACGGTATCAAAACCTGTCAGATACCTTCATTCAAACGTAGAAAGCTGTTTGAGGTTGAAGGTGTGGTTGTAGAAGATGAAAAAGAATGGATTGAAAAAATCTGTGATGTTGTCGTTGCACAAACCAGCTCTACATCATACAGGAGTCCTAGAGCTGTGCTCATAATCTGTAAAACCATCCAACGAGCAAAAATAATCTATCGCAATCTAGGAAACAAACAGAACAAATACCAATATATTAACAACAATATGGACAACAATTTAATCAATTCCAGGGAGTTTGAAGCAGGAGAAGTCATCATAAGGACAAACCTCGCTGGCCGTGGAACAGATTTTAAGGTTTCTGACACAGTAAAGGAAGCTGGAGGTTTGTTTGTTGTGCAGACCTTCCTGCCCAAGAATGCTCATGTGGAGGTGCAGGCATTCGGCCGAACTGCCAGACAAGGATCTCCAGGATCTGCTCAGCTCATTGTCTGTTTGAGTCATTTGGCAGAGCCACTGCAATTATTGCACAAAATAAATCTCTCTTCCCCTAGAAATGTAACAAATGTCACTCCACTTAAGCAACACCCATTTGTGAAGTTAAGGTTATATCTAAAAAGTAGATGTGCAGAAATGTCGTCAACACTGAAGGATATTTTGACTGGAGCACTACAGCAGGAAATAAATATAATTAAGGAGGTCAGAGACAGCTCAGTGGCTGATGAACTATCAAGCTACTTGAAGTCTCAGATCCCAGACATGAAGAAGAAGGAAGAGCTCTTCAATGATTATCTGGATGTACTAGATGATGTGTACAAAAGCAGCAACAACAAACCAGAAGCTTCAGATTTGTCTGCTCTGAATGAGTTTTGGGGTATGTGGCTACTCATAAGCTTCAATGCAAAAGACTCCACTGAAGAGTTGAAAAGTCGACTGAAAACCGATCTGGACACAGCGAGGCAGAAACTCAGACAGAGAGAATCACCCTCATCAAACCTCTACCACTGCATTAGCTTTGGTAATGACCTGCGTGAAAAGGGGAAGTTTGCAGAGAGCATCAACATGTACACTAGAGCCATTCAGAAGGATCACTGTTGGGAGCTATTGCATATTACAACCGTGCTCTTACATCTTTGAAGCAGCAAGACAGGAGCCAGAGTCCAGACTGTATCAATCGAGCTCTAGAAGATTTGCAAAACGCACTCAAGTCCGTTCAGCTTCACTGTGACCAACTTGAAGGCACTCTCATGTTCTTAAACCAGCACACTAAAAACGACAACAGTGATTCGCTCAACAGACTTGACAAACAATTCATGGCTAGACACACAGTGTTGGTGTCATTCAAGGAAAACATTACAGAGGCCATAAAGAAAGTGGACAGAGCCAGAGATATAGGTGGGAATGTAAAAGTGGAGGAGAGTCTAGTTTATTTCATGGTTCCACTGGTGAACTTTGTGCCTTGTATGATCATTTCACTGAAATCAGTGCGTGCTATCCGAGATCCTCTGAAGTGCCTCCAACTAATTTGTCACGACTCCTTTGATATTCTAAATGAACTTGAGTCTCTTAAATATCTGGGTCTGACTCATATTTATAACTTAGACACACTGTTTTCTCTGAGAGGTTTTTTTCTCAAAGATTGGTAGAACAATAATGTCGGCAAGGTAGATGTCAGGTATTCAACTTGAGGAAAAAACAGTAGCTGATAGAAGTCTTTTTTGTTTTCTTAAAAAAAAATTTCACAGCTGCATTTTAAAGAGAATATATAACTATGTAATGAAACTGAAACTAATGATCAGAAGAAGAAAATAAAAGGCCATCAAATTATTTATGATGCATTTTTCTATGATCAATACATTAGCTGTTCAAGCTGCTTCTGATATTCAGCTTGATTCATTTGAGCATTAGAATATATTGTTTGCACTGGGCAAAAGCATTTTTTAATGGTTCATTTGTAAAATTTTAGTCTGCTGTGTTTTATGTAATTTATGTGAATCTTGTTATCTTGTGATCTTGAATTTAATCCAGTATGGCAATGGATATGTTGAATTTTAATGATTCTGTAAATTAATTTAAGAGTCTTTTGCTTCCCAGTAAGTCACTGGTTTCTGAAATACTCATGGCACCAAGGACCATGCGACATTCAAAGTTCCTTATTTCCCCTTTTTTTTCTATTCTAAAACTCAATTTTATGCATTGCTAAATGCGTTTAGGCATGCAGATATCTGATTGGCTGATTATATATTTGTAATTGGCCGGTGGGTGTATACGCAGATGATTGAGTATTTTTTGATTTTATGAGCTTTGATTGAAATGACTAAAAGTCTTAAATGAATTCTGAATGTCACTGTAAGCCAATGAACGGAAGCCAAAGGGGAAGCAATGATTTATAATAAAACACAACTGTGTAATAAGGAACGTGTGCGGCCTCTGGTGTCACACTTTCACCTCATCCCCCCTGTTTTCCAGAACACCAAAAAAACCATCCTCACCATTCTGACTAAACATTAACGATCACAAAGAGATCAAGAAGTCAAACAGAACAAAAGCAGATCCAAGATTCATAAAGACACAGATGAATTATAATACCACAACCTAATGTTGTGTCCTGTGTGTCGAAGCTCCGAAACGTGTGTCGGGTAATCTCGGGGGAGTTTTTGTGAAGCGCGTCTCGAGCCTTGCTTTGATTACGTATGTCCTTTCTCTTTTCCCTCCCATCTCCTTTTTCCCTATTTTAATTTTTGTTAAGCACCTTGGTATACCCTTGGTTTTTTTAGTGTGCTTTATAAACAAAGTTTATTATTATTATGAATAAAACCGAGAGTCCGACAGTGATCCCTAGGGATGGGATTTGATTATCGATTTATTGATTAAAATTGATTCTAGCTTGGATAACGATTCATTAAAATCTTAAATTTATTTTGCCTGAAAGGCCAGAATCTCAGGTTAAAACTCACAAAATTTCTGTACAAAGATGTAAACACAGAGAATGGACCCGCCAACGGCTCAGAATCAGTGAGATGTCACCTTTTTCACCCGACTGCATGGACACGGACACGGTTGTGGTTGAAAGCTGACACTTCACTGATTCTGATGTCTCGGCGGGTCCGCACTTTGTGTTTACATCATTTTTGTGCTGATTCTGAAGCTGCAGGTTTTATCTCTCTCCAAACAATATTGACTGAACCAGCAGCAAAAGAAGATCCAAACTACGCTTCACATAAACATTGTCATGATTTCCCTCTTACTTTTGCTGTTTCGCTTCCAGCACGATACAATCACACTTCATGCACAGCTCTCTCATTCTCTCTCTCTCAGTGTACTTCAAGAACAGTTTCCAATCTAAAAATCTCTGTTTTCTGCATTATTTGCTTGCTCCACAAGTCTACCATTGTTTACAGTGCTGTCGGACGCTGTTTTGTTCCTTTTACTTACATCTGAAAAGAAAAACCTCATTTCTGCTGTTGAATAAGCTACTGAACAAATTTAAACTTTTTAAAATGATTGCAAAACGCTTAGCTGTGTCTCTAATAAAACCTCTATAACTTTGTTCTGCTTCACTTCAGCAGATCAGGTAATGTTTATATGTTGATTCATGGTTTTATTTCATTTTTGATCTACTGCAGAATATTTTGAGGTCATCTGCTATAAAATTCCAGGCCAGGAAAATCTCCTTCATGTTTTTCTGCATTTTATCCTCAGTTACTGTCACGGACCCGGCTCTGGAGGACTCGGGGGTCCGTGAGCAGTTATGGACTGTTGTTGTTATTATTATTATTATTATTTAGGGGCTGTGTCGTCTACTGTTCGGTCCACAGTTGAATGTGTAGTGTGTGTTTGCTTCTCCCTCTCTCTCTCCCCGGTCCTCGGGCTGTTTACAGAAGTGCACGCCGTGGGAGAGGCGTGTCCTGGCGACTGTCGTCATTGGGAGTCCCTCTTCACTGTTACCGGCCCACCTGCAGCTGATTACCTGACCAGCTGTTGGTAATCATCCCTCCCGGCTGGAGAGAGGTATTTAACCTGGACTCGCGGCGACAGTCGACGTGGGATTATTACTCCGAACTGGTATAGTCCGTGCGAGCAGCGTGAGCGTGTTAGTCGGCTAGCGTGTGGCTAATTGTGGACTTTCCTTCTTCCTCCAGGATAGCCGAGCGGAGAAGCGAGTTGGGGAGCACACGCACTAAGGGAGCTACAGCACGGGACGCACTGGGAGCAGGAGACGAGCACCATTGGCAAATTGCACCTTTGGGTTAATTGTTGGACTTACCTGTCTGTTCACTGTAAATAAAGTGCACTGTGGCATCGAAGAGTCCCGCGTTTTGGGTCCTACTTTCCTCGTCCCCACGGTCTGCGTGGCAGACCGTGACAGTTACTTTGACACAAAGGCATTTGCTGTGATGCTTACACCTTTGATAAAGTCTTGCAAGTGTCTTGCAAATTTCCCCAAATCGAATCGATTCTAGAAATCAGTGATGATACCCAGTCCTAGTGATAATTTTTTCAGGGGCTTGTTCAGGTTAAATAGAACAAAATACAAACACTAAAACGTGCTAAAAACACAACAGCCTTAATAAATGCAGAATAGTTTGGATCCGGAAGCAGGATTCACACGTCATCACTTAAAGATTGGATATTCCACCTGCTGTGAATGTTTTAATGCAGTACAGTTGTTATTATCATCGGTTGTCACCTACTGTTTATGACAGTTAAAATAAATAACATTCATATAAGAAATAAAATTGTCTCGTGTAAACTGTATGTGGTGTTAAATAGGCCTATACTACTGTACTTTAATGTCGGTCATAAGGGT